>NW_006921321.1:113131-234452 GCF_000392275.1 Phaeoacremonium minimum UCRPA7 | reverse complement strand
TTTTTTTTTTTTTTTTTGCTTTCGACTCTATAAATAAGCATAAATAATCACTATCATTCTTAACGAAAAGTATCGTTTCATTATCCCCCAACATCCTTTATATACCTTTTTGGTGAATGTTATCTATGACCCTTTACGTTGAGACGTTTAGTTTTATAGGATACGGTTGATCTTCTAGGGTGGATATTTTGCTGTCTATTATCTATCTATCGACAGAAAGTTAGACAAACTTATCTAAAGCCAAATTTCCAAATCTTTACCTAGTAGATATATACTATATAGAGGCATTAATTCATACCTTATCGCCTCTGCCTCACAAGCAGTTCTACAATACGAAAACCTGACAAACATACTAAACTCGCCAGATTTCCCATACTTTGCTTTTATATGCGAAAATATCAGGTTTTGGTTGGGTCGTCTAGAATTTAACCGAATCTAGAGACAAGCACGTCTTACAAACAGTTTATATACCCTGGCATCATCTTTCCTTGACATTATTCTTGACGAAAACAACCATCCTATGCTTCACGAAAACCTAAGATATAAATATCTTATAATACTCTGCCACGAAAGCTATAGATTCTATAAACTTTTCCGTCTGACAGAAAGCCATACAGATAGAGACTACTCCTTCACTATGTTGATTATACCTTAAGAATTGAGTGTCGAATTCGAACGTACTTATAGAGCGCTCATACGTTTCAAACGTAACTAAAGCATCATTAAGTGGTTCTACAATTTCGTTTGTTATATATAATACGTTAAGTCTACAATCGATACTATAATCAACCTCAATCGTTGTATTATACATTTTATATTTATAAACCTAAACGTCTGTCAATATAGTTTGAACGTTGACTATACCATGGTTGCTTGCGAACGCTCCATTTTGAAGCAGGCCTTGAAGCAGATCTAGGACCAATAATAAGCCGACAGAATGGTGTTAAATCTGGACGACTGGCTAGAATTCATTCTCACCCAATATAAAGTCGATCGAAATGACATTCTTCGACAATTATACTATATAAGACAAACAAATAATCTAGACTTTCTACCGTCGAACCATATCATCTATAAAAATATAATCAAATACTTAGATATATTGATTAAATTCAAGGGCAAAAAGCCGATACAAAAGAACTGGTGGACTCAAACAAACAAGGGACAAACAAAGTGGCTGGCTTTTCTTCCCCTTCCCTTATATTGGGCCGCCAGAGTTATCGAGAGGTTCTATGGCCACCGAAAAAATAAACCGTTATATAGTATATTGGAAAGGAAGGTTAACGAACTCAATATCCGATGGTATATCGAAGGCAATATACTGCCGGAATTAGGTTACTGGAGATTGGCAAACATAAAGAGTAAGTACTTTCATCAGCCTTATAGACTGGATATAGAGGGTAAAACTATCGTTAGTCTGGTAGAAAAGTTTAGGAATGAGACTATTAACATATCTTCACTGATCGAATCGACGACCAAACAGACAAAACCTAGAAGAGGAAAATAGACTATATAAAAGGTAAAGGCTTAACCGACCGTTGATAATGATGATAATGATGATAACAAGCCTTCTAAAACGGCTTAGTCTTCGACAAATAATCCTTCTCCCTTACCTTCGAAACCTTAGCTAGAGTCAACGACGTAACAGTCGCTCGTCGATCTTGATATGCCTTTATAGGTACCAGCCCTAGAACTTCCGACGTAGAATATTATATAAAACTTTAGACTGATTAATGTAGCGTAGCCATTCGTTAGATAAGGCCTGTTTGTCGTATAGCTATAGACAATAATACTATAATCAATCGTATCGACAAGACTATAAACTTCTATAGGTTAACCATCGGCTATGACTTTCGGCAGTCTGGCATAGAACCCATTTTATATAGCCAACTTTGGAAAGATTATATAATCGTTGGCTCCACTATACCTCTCTATATTCTCTAGCATTTTGAGTCTCTAACTATAACGAAAGAGAAAGCTTTTCGCATTGGATACTGATGCTAAGTTACCTTCGGCTATATCGGACAGATTGGTGGACGAAAAGCCTTTTAGAGTGGCTAACACTCTAAAACATATGACTTAAAACGAATTCAATATGTATACAATGGCCAAATTGGACACTCTTTAAAATGTGGTGGATATCTTAAAGAAAGATCTGATCGATATGAAGGTGAAGCTTGAACAGAAGATATAGCCTTTAGGAAATATAGATAAGCTAAACGAACGAATTAATAGACTTTAGACAAATATTGACGAATTATAAAAGTAGACTAAATAGTAGACAAAACTATAGCTCGAACTTTAACAGAAGATAGACAGACAGACAATATCTTATACTATTATGATAGTTATATAGAATAAACTAGACAGTGTCGACGACTCTATTTTGTCAGCAGTCATATATAGACTATATACGAACGGAACCCTACTTTAGCTATTCTACCAACTTCTTGACGAACCTATAATCTAGCAAAGACTATAAACAATGATAGTATAGTCGATACACTAAGGTTTCGATTATTTGGCATAATAGTAAGTACTAAACGCTATAGAGTAGTAGTATACGTTCGACAAACAAGACCTTTAGTTTGATGGTTATACTAACGTATAGCCTGCTATAAAACAAACCAACGAACCAGATGACAGATAGTAGGTTGACGAATAGAGTATAGGAAAGTGAGGAATAGAGTGTCGGAAAGCAAAGCATGACGAAGGATATTGATATTTATGATAAAGAAATGTTCGTTTGCTATGATATGGCTATGTCGATAAGAGTATCGACTTTTTTCGTCAGAGGGTATTATTGTAAGGATGGACGGATGAAGACATAGCTTACATAAGCCTTTCACTAGCCTCACACTAGCTCTTACTTAGCTTACCACTTCTTAGAAAGATATAGCTTTACTATAGAACAACAATACATTACGAATGTATAGTATAGCTTCAGGAAGCCTACGTGGAGCGTAGCCGGTCAAGCCCGTGATACTATCCTATTCCGCCGGACGTAAGCCTTACAACCAGCATCTCGCCACCTTGTACTCTGCCCTCCCGCCAGAGTCAGTGGGATCAAAGTCATGGCCATAGCGGCCGTTAGGATCAGGACACCGATAACATCAAGCTCCCAGAAGAGCGTTCGAAGCGAGCGTAGCCGGAAAGGAGACGGGGCTGGCTCTAGTTCGGTACGCCTCTTTTTTGCTTGACGCCCGAGGATAACCATGGTGAAGATAAGAGGCAGAGCAGATACTGGGATCATAATAGCGAACATTCCTATACCCCACTTCCAAGTGGTTTGTGAAAGAACCGCCGAGGTAACATTTCCGCTAATCCACGTGTTGAGGAGAAATGGCCAATTCGGAACGAAGGCAAAGAAGAGTCGGGTCTTAAGAGAGGTTATGTCGGCGATCATAATTTCGATCGTCAGCACCGAAAGTGTGTATCCAAGTTGATACAGGACAGCACCGCCTGCAAACCCTTGGACGTTGACGGAGAAGGTCTCGATGATTGTTCCGGTTGTGCTGAGTATTACGGCGACGGTGAAGACTTCGATGCGGCCAAAAACATCAGTCAATCTAGCTGTCGATGGCTGAACAGCAGCGGCCACCACTCCCCGGATTACGTTGATCGTTGATAACAGCGAATGATTTTGGAAGGACGAAGTAGCGTACGGGACGTACGAGCTACGCACCAGGAAGTCCAGGCCGAGTATATAGCTGACGAAGAAAATGCTGCTAAAAACAATCCATCTCTTTGTGGTCGTCATCTGCGAGGCGACAGCCTCCATTCGAATGACGCCTGGCGAGTTTTCATAATGCCCTCTTTGCGAGACGGTTTGGGTGGTGCTAGTGTGGACACCTGCTTGGCCAGGAGCCCGCTCGTTCAGCGCTTCATCCATTGTAGACTTCTTGGCGTTTACTACAAGTACAATATAAAACAAGCGATTCCTGGCTTAGAGAGAGGGAAGGGGTAAGGTCTCACTAGCGTCTAGCTAATGACACTCTCAGTAGTACATGCGTGATCTGTAGAAGAACGCTGCGTTTCAATAAAACCAATTGAGTGCTAGCAAAAGACTGCCTGCAGGTCGTACGCCTTATAAGATCAAAAGGGAGTTCTAGATGACGTTATATAAGATAGAGAGGAGGGAGCCAGCGGACTCGCAACCACCACCTACATATAGGCACTCCCCGGAACGTTTCCGTCCTAGCGACACTCAATCCACCAGGGTTTTCGTAATAAAATGGAGCTTAGAGCAAATAAGACAAGCTTGTATTGCCCAGTCTAGAACTATTGGTCAGGTCAAGCCTCGCTATGCCTCAGCGTTGTAGCTGCCCAGACGAACTAGTCAGGTACTTCTAATTCTAATCAGATGATCAGATAATTCACAATTAGCGACAGGATCCCATTCGCCGATATCGGGTTTGAGATTTTATATGCGGAATGAGGCCATTGCTTCGGAGAATGATACTCTTGCCTCAAAAGGAGGAAGCAGCATTACCTCTAGGCATACTATTAAGACATAGAGGACTCCCGCTCTGTTGAGAGAGAGAGGGAGAGAGGGAGAGAGGCGAATGCGAATGCATTTAGAAGCTAATTAACGGCTAACGCCTATACTAACTACAAAGTCACTAGAGTTCTACGTCGGTATTCAGGACTGACCAAACTACGCATGGTTCTATCTGGAATGAGAGCCTAGAATACCGCCTATAAATTCATCGCAGAAGAAGCGGAACTTCATCTGAATTTGAGATATTTACTTGAGCCCATTCATTCAGGTTAACTACAACTTGGAGATCTCTTTCCCCCCAATGTCCTCGATTATCATCTCCGCACACCTCTCTCCAACACCAAGCACAGTGAGCATGGGATTGATCGTCGGAATAGTAGGGAACACTCCAGCATCCGCAATACGCAGCTTCTTCAGGCCTCTAACCTTGAGCCTCTCGTCCACAACCGCCATATCGTCATTCTTTACATCTCCCATCCTCGTCGTACCAGCCGGATGATACACGGTATGCGCCGCCTTACGGGCATAGTGGCTGATCTCCTCATCTGTCTGCACCTTCGGGCCAGGCGCCACCTCCCGCTTGATCCAGTCCTTGAAAGGGGCTTCCTGCGCCACCTTGCGCGCTGCCCTGATACCGTACACGAGCGTCGCGGCGTCGTAGCCCTCGGGGTCTGTGAAATAGCGGAAGTCTAGAGCCGGCTTGACGCTCGGGTCGGAGGAGGTCAGGTACAGGCGGCCTCGAGAGCGCGGTCGCGGGATGTTTGGTGTCATGCAGAATGCGTAACCAGAGGGGATGTCCTCATAGCCCAGTCGTATCGTGTTGAGTGTGAAGGGGATCTGGTAGCAGTGCATCATGACATCGGCAATGTCGCCATCAGCAATGCCCTTCGGATTGCCAGGGAATTTGTAGCCTGCAGCGTTGGGCGCCTCGCGGCGGAGGAAAATGCCGGCATCCGAGTCCATGGTAGTCTGATTAGAAGGCACGGGCTGGTGGAGTTCCCACATGATGATGCTCTCGGGATGATCCAGAAGGTTCTCGCCCACGCCAGGGATATCCTTCACAACAGGGATTCCTAGGGGTGCGAGTTGGTCTTTGGGTCCGAGTCCAGAATGGAGCATCAGACGAGGGGTATCAACAGCTCCAGCACAAAGAATCGTCTCTGCTCTAGCATTGACTGTGCGCTTCGTTCCATCTCTGAGCGATACATTCACACCAGTCACCACGTCATCCTTGATGTTGATCTTTGACACCCATGCATTCGTGAGGATCGTCAGATTTGGTCGCTCCTCCTCTCCGCGCAGGATAGGGTGGATGTATGCGACCGAGGCGCTCGACCGCCGGTGGTCATCCGGATTGTAGCTCACGGAGAAGAAACCAACTCCTGGCTTCAATGCGCCAGTCTGCATGATCTGCTTATTAAAGTCATCAACGACAGGGATGTCCATTGCTGCGCTGCATGACTCAACCCAGTCCTTGCACAGCTGATTTCGATGTCGCGCATGAACGGGCTGGACCGTATTACGCAGCTTATTCAGCACTCTCATCATGGTGGGAAAGGTCCAGCCTTTCGCGCCAAACGACTCCCAGATCTTCATGTCATACTCGAATGGCCGGAAAGAGATCAAGGTGTTATGCGATGAGCAGCCTCCCAGAATCTTTGCTCTGGCGTGCCGGATATACGAGTTACCTGTGCAGAGTGAGACGCAAATCCTTCAAATCCTCCACCGCCGCTGCTTCCACAATATGGAGGACGAGTTTGAAAACTTACCCATGGGCTGCTCGGTTGTGAAATAGTCAAAATCCAGCTCGCCGCCCAGGAGACCAAGCCATAGGCGCAAGTCGAGCACCTTGTCGTCCATAAAATCGCTAGGTCCAGCCTCGATCAGGAGGATTTTCTTCTGAGGAAGATGCTCCGCAAGCCGCGATGCAATGACGCATCCGGCTGTGCCTCCACCGACAATGACATAGTCAAAGCGGTCGACTTGCGACGCTGAGAGCCAAGTGGTAGTCATGGTTAGCCGCGGTGTTCGTCAAGTAATGATGTGTAGGTTCGTGTTCCTAATAAAAGAGCCGTCTTTTCCTCAATTGACCGTTTAATATCCTACACGCAATCTCCTGGAATTGCCCCGTATTCATTCACCGCATTGAGTATCGTCGATATGTTGATAAGACAGCGCAGTCGTGCTAATCTTGAAATCTTGAGATGACGAAGGTAACAGTAAGCGTATCTGGTGAAGTTCGAGGGTCGTGGTTCTTTTCCTATTAAAGGCACGCTATCCCGTGTGCCCACCGCCCGCCGCGCTCCGTCGTATGTTGCACTACTAAAGGCTTTTTCAGCTTCAAGACGCCTTATCGAATTGCCGAATAGCGATTGGTTCTAGCTGCGCTGGGCGTGCATAGGAGGGTCCCCGAAAGATCGGCAGAGCTTGGATGCTCCCTTGTTGGGCGGCTTAGGACGGGGGCAGCACGTCACTCAGAAAGTTTTTTCTTTCACCGATACTCCACCTCTTACATACAGTAGATAGCCCGTTTCATAATTTTATCTCCTGCAAATGGTGCTCTGAACACCACCACGAATCGGCGGACGCAATACGTAATACAGCGCCCTGGTGCGAACAGCCTTTTTTCACTCAAGCGGGCCCTTGACCAGAGCTGGTTGGTCTGTGGAGACCCGCTGTGGACACGATACGATTGCCAAGTATTGTACTGCACCCTACCCGGCGAGTCCGACTCGTGCCGGAGTGCATCTTCAGTGGCGCAGGCGGGGGACCTCGGCGTGGAGGATCCGTGTCCTAGACGACCATCATCATCACTATCATCCGGGCTTGAAACGCCCTCAACGCCGGAAGTCAAGTCTCATTGAGTGATAAGGTATCGGAAAGACTCGAGGCTACGGTTGTTTTGGGCAGTTGGAGCTTGCAGGTTTTCCCTCGCCTTCTCTGAGGAGGTCTGATTGACCCTCCTATTAGTGGAGCGTTGGCTTATCTCTGAACTTCATCGGAATTTCCTGACATCGGCAATTCGTTAAGCCATCGATCACAAGCACGATGGCTCCTCAACAAGCAGACAGACACTCGTTCTACGGGGGAAAGTTGCAGCCATCTTCATCCAGTGCTGGCGCGGGTACATTCCAGTCAATTGACCCCTCCACAGGCAAATCAGTGTGCACAATCCACACATCAACACAACAATCCATTGACGCCGCTGTTAGCTCGGCGCAATCCGCCTTCAAGACTTGGTCTCAGACGCCGCCTCCGGAGCGCTCAAGGATCCTGCTCCGGGCTGTGGCTCTACTACGAGAGCGCAACGATGAACTGGCGCGCATTGAGACCATTGACACAGGCAAGCCGTTCTCAGAAACCTCGACCGTAGATATCGTCACCGGCGCCGATGTCCTGGAGTACTTCGCGCACCTGGTTGGCGGCGGTGGATTGAACGGGGAGTTCTTCCGTCTACGCGACTCGGCCTCCGTCTACACATCGAAAGAACCGCTTGGCGTGTGTGCCGCCATCGGCGCTTGGAACTACCCCATACAGATCGCGCTGTGGAAGTCAGCGCCGTGCCTAGCCGCGGGTAACACACTCGTATACAAGCCGAGTGAATACACCAGCCTACATGCGCAGTATCTAGCCGAAATCTACCGCGAGGCAGGCGTGCCAGATGGCGTCTTCAATGTCGTGTACGGTGCGGGCGAAGTTGGCGCATACCTATCAACGCACCCGACGATAGCCAAAGTGAGCTTCACGGGACAAGTGAGCACAGGAAAGAAGGTGGCCGGCTCTGCGGCGGCAAACATGAAGTATGTCACCATGGAGCTGGGCGGAAAGAGCCCGATAGTCGTGCTGCCAGACGCAGATGTCGCACAGGCCGTGGACGGTGCATTCATGGCCAACTTCTACAGCTCGGGACAGGTTTGCACAAACGGCACGAGGGTATTCGTGGCGAAGGCGATGAAGGAAGAGTTCGAGCGCACAGTGCTCGAGAAGATCCAGTATATCCGAGCAGGTGATTTGTTCGACATGAACACAAACTTTGGGCCCCTGAGTAGCAAGATTCACTACGAAAAGGTCGTCAGCTACGTCCAGCACGGAATCAAGAAGGACAACGCCAGGCTTCTTTGCGGTGGTACAATTCAGCCACAAGGCGTTCCCTCAAATCTCAAGACTGGTTACTGGATACAACCGACTGTCTTCGCGGACTGTACCGACGACATGAAGATAGTGAAGGAGGAGATATTTGGGCCAGTCATGTGCATTCTGACCTACTCGACGATCGAAGAGGCAATTGAACGAGCAAACGCCACTGATTTGGGTTTGGCCGCTGGTGTATTTGGCAAGAACATAGACCAATGCCACCGTGTCATTGCCCAGCTGGATGCCGGTATTACTTGGGTCAACACCTGGGGTGAGTCCCCCGCTGAAATGGCCGTTGGCGGTTGGAAACAGAGCGGAGTCGGCGTTGAGAATGGCCGAAGAGGAATCGAAGCTTGGGTTAGGAACAAGAGCACACTCGTCGAGATGGGAGGTGCAGTGCCTACAGTCTTTGCAAAGCTGTAGTAAAATCATTGTATCTGACATGAGCAAGATCATTTTGGAAGAGCAAGCAAGAAGCCACGTTGGATGAGTTGGCAAGGGCCCACTTCTCCAGCCAAGACCCATGGGTTGATTATTTGGTCAGATTGGGCCTAGACCACTATGTCCAATACATCATAAGATACACAATGAGACGCAATACCGTTGTCTCTCTTCACAAAACCCACTTTATAACAGTAAAGCACACTGGTGCCAATAAGACGTGTTCTTAAGACTTTGCTTTATAATTATACAGATGGCAACTCGATGATGCGTACCAGTAGAAACCATATTAACCATTTCAGATGAGACTTACATAAACGGCTTCATCTAAGTATCAAAGATCAAGGAAACGTTGTGTACTCAATACCTGACTATCCTGTCAATGAATACCGACGGTAGTACCTAGCAGCTGCAAGCATACGTGCAAAAGCTGTGCGATAAAGCCGAAAGTATCCACGATGTGTTGCTGTGAGAGCGAGCCTCAACTTTGACTATCTGTCCTCGCACCATGAGGGTCTACGTGGGTTGAGTAATGTTGCCTGTAGTGTTATATATGGGTTCGGGAAGGTACATAATTTTTAGGCCTTGTTTGATACCTAACCATTGTCACTGCTAAACGGTGACAAGCTGGGTCGGTGAGGTGCCGATCCAGACTTACTAATAACGGTGTCTCAAAAATTGAGTTTCGGCCTCCACGGAGACCGCCCCACTTTACAACTGAGCGTTTGGGGAATCGACACGTACAGTGATCTCAGCATCGATATTGTTCATAAAATCTGGTTCAGGTTTAAGCTACTTGGCTACCTAGGAAGGGGTCACCTCGCTTTCGGAAATCGTTGAAGTGTGAACGGTTTGTCAGCCGGTATAACATTGTCCGATATGGGGCGATGGAAGTTGAGCTTAACTCCGTCAATGAGCTCAATGTTTCAATAGATCTATGCCTTCTTTATGTGGGAAGCATGGAATAACTTAGTAGTGTCGAGTACAAATATGATGGGTGTGCGCTTTAAACTCTGCTCTCCACGAAGATCCATAGTAGCACAGACACCCAGTTCATCAAGTTCCCCCCTACCTCAAATATGGCCTCATTGCCCTCTTCTTATAAGGCTGTGGTCGTGCAGAACGCAGGATCTCCATTGGTGCTAAAGGACCTGCCCTTGGGTAATGTCGACCCTGGGCAAGTACTTGTCAAAGTCATCGCTTGTGGAATCTGCCACACAGACGCAGTCATGCAAGCAGGTTACCTGGGAAATACGTTCCCGCGTGTTCCCGGCCACGAGATCGTTGGTGACGTGATCAAAGTGGGCGCTGGTGTATCAGGTATCATTCCAGGAGATCGAGTAGGAGGGTCCTGGCACGGAGGTAAATCCAAACTCTCTTCCTTACGTTTATTTCTTGCTAAACCTTAGTTTACAATTCACGTAGGGCATGACGGAACATGTCGTGAGTGCCAGCGAGGTCTACACCAAATGTGCGAAAAGGAGGAGGCTCTCGGAGTCACCATTGATGGGGGCTTCGCCGAATACGTGTGCATTCTCGCTGAGGCTGTTATCCGAGTTCCCAAGGACATGGATCCCGCCGAAGCCGCACCCCTCATGTGTGCCGGGTTAACAACATTCAACAGTATTCGAAAAATGAGGATTGAACCTGGTAGTGTGGTCGCCGTCCAAGGCCTAGGTGGGCTTGGCCATCTGGCTGTACAGTTCGCAAACCGCATGGGTTTCAATGTTGTGGCCATTAGCTCTGGAAACAGTAAGAGGGATTTCGCCAAGCAACTTGGAGCGCACCAATATATCGATACATCTGTAGAAGATCCCATCAAAGCGCTGAATACCCTCGGCGGCGCAGCGCTGATTGTGGCAACAGCGCCTGAGGCAAAGGTCATATCGCCTCTCGTTCACGGTCTTCGGTCTCAGGGTAAACTACTTGTGCTTGCTCCTGTCGGGAATGTCGAATTTGACACTACCGCACTCCTTCGTCGAGGCCTCTCGATACATAGCTGGCCGAGCGGGACGATTTTGGATGCCGAAGAAACTCTTGCGTTTTCGAAACTGCACAAGGTCAAATGTATGGTTGAAATGTTCCCCCTGAAAGATGTGAACAAGGCAATGGACCAAATGCTTTCAGGAGCTGTTAGATTTAGGAGTGTTCTTATCATGGATAAATAATTACTTATACACCTACATTGGTTGAGAAGGCTCTTCTACAACTAGAAATAACTCCATAGCTGAGTAAAGAGTGGCTCAACGCGTTCCTTGTCTGTTTCAGTTGAGATTATCCCATTCTTTCCATCCCAGGTCTTGTTTGAATAGGGTCTTGTTTCATTAGAGAGACATATAGTATATATGCTTCGAGGTACACTTGAAGAATATTCTCTAGTCCTCAAATGTATATAATACTGAAAAAGCCTTCTTGTTGAACGATGATCTTGAAAGAGGTTTGAGCCAATAGTGAATTAGACTCGAATAATACAGCACCTTCTATAATGATTAACTTTCGATAATCAGGCTTTCTCTAGTTCGATTAGGCATCACACCGCGCACACTAAAGCCGGCATACGTTCCACTAAGGATCACAGGTGTAGAATCCACTTTCTATATGAAATTTAGGATTACGATGCTATAACCCCTCTCGATTGCGTAAATTCCATCATTCACTGCCCCATCCCAGAATCATGACTTCTCTTGCACTCATGGGTTTGATCTCAGGGAATCTCTCATTCAAGGTGTCATTGGTTGTGAAGTTTGCTTGACCTCGCTCACAGTTTAATCCAAAAGCGGATGAAAAGAACTGGAGGTGCTCCTTAGGGTACAGCTCATAGAACTTCCGATGTGAAGGAAGTTCAGTCATTGAACCTGTCTCTAGTTTATCGACGGAATCGTACGTGATTTGAAATTGTGTCCCTAATTATATCAACATCAGAACTCATATTTGCGACAATACACTCTGAGATTTCAATTGCTCACCTTTGATTTCCTGAGCGAGTTGCAACATTTCTTTCCAGGTGAGCTTATCTCCGATAATATACGACTCTCGTGACCATTCATGTAGATCAAGTGCAGCAGCCACAAATTTGGCAATATCAAAAGTGTGCGTAAAAACCACTGGAACATTTCCAGATCCAGGAATGACGGCGGTATCGTAAGCCATATCAATGAAGAATGCGATGTCGTCGACATATGACTTAACTTTAGGAGTTCCAAAGTAATCGAGAAAATAACCATTGTAAACCATTGTCCATTCGAGAGACGAGGACTCTAGCTCTCTTTGCGCTGCTAATTTTGCTATCGCGGGAGGAAATGACTTATACTGCCTTTTGATAAAGAACATTAGTATGTGAAAAATTCAAGTTTTTGTTAAATTGTATGCTGGGCTGAGTGGGAGACGGCATGTGATTTGGTATCTTACTCTTGTGAATAATAAACACCAAAGTAGCTAGGAATGAATCGTTTCACTGTTTTGGCTTTCTCGGCTGCGCGTATAAGGTTTATTTCAGAACTATTGTCCCCGCTAATGTTGTTGACGGTCGATATAACAGTATGGACATTGTGGTTCTCCAATACCGAGGCGAGTGAGTCCACGGCAGAATAATCAACGACTACGAAACGAGGTAAGATCGCTTCCGAGCTTGTTGGAGTCTTCAAGTGTTAGTTCTCCACATCAATTCGACAAGTGCCGGGAATTATCACCTTCCTTGTTAAGACCACCAGCTCATGATTGTTCCGAGCTAGAACAGCCTCAACAATAGCACGACCGAGACCGCCAAAACCTCCAGCTATAGCTACAGACATGTTAATGTTGAATGCTGCAGTGAGGAAATTATGTCGGAGAAAATAGTTAAGTAGTGGTATTCTGTGGGTTAAAACAGTTCAGTGTCGGTGCCTGGGAATTTGGCTTATTTATGGAAAGTTATCATGACTTTGACAGCACTTCCTTCTTAGGATCATTGGGATCCACCAGCCAGAAAGTCGTCATCTACATATTTCATCGAGCATGGCCCACAAAATCCACCCGGCCGCAGAACTCGGTCTCCGCGAAGACCGACGACAAGTATTGCCAATCGTTGAGCAAAACCTCACCGAGGTCGGGAACGAGCTCGGGGTGCCGATACAGCTCGGCGCTCATATTGACACTACTAGCTTTGCTACTAGCTAAAATAGCCTTATTGACCTTTATGGGAATGATTTAATCAGGAAGAACAACTTGGTCCTGCAGCTAAGCCAGTGTCGGTGGTGGCGTAAAGACGCTCCGGGATAGGTGCGAGAATTCAGCCCTTCCAGTAAATGTTACACTTAGCTTCTATCACAAGACCTTTCAGTGGAACGTCAAGATTTGGCTACGTTTGGGTAGGTTCTTATGATGAATAATAAGACCAGCCGCCTTTCAAAAAGGGAGTTGAAGAGACCCTAAAACCTGCTGGGGACCGAAATAACACTCATCCAACTGAGAATAGACTAGAGCTTGAATACCCTGGCTAGAATCCATTGTAATCTCCTCGGGAAATAAGAAACCCGGCCCTAGTGTACCTTGCTCGAGATTGAGATTACTGGCCATATTAGGTACGTTCATTTGCCCTTGAATCCTTTTCTCCTGGCTAAAGCGCGCAACCTCATATAACACCTGACTAGTACGATGAAGCCTTTTTATGGGAATCGAGATGTCAGTTGACGCTTCTAGCGATTTCACAAACCTTCCAAGCCTATGAAGGTCATCTATCTGGCCAGTCCTGATGAGCTGGCCAAATATGACAATGAATGGGATAAAAGGTGACTGCAGAATCCGCCTTGGTTCGAGTTAGCAGAGAATCATATTTTGTGTCTCTTCCGAGGCCATCTCATCTGGCTTACCAATGCAAGTAAACGGATCTATGGTGGCGATTCTTATTTGTGATCTGCATGCATTCTTCATGGGCTTGGAGTGCCTTCCTCGCATAATCTACGCAATCCGGCGAAAAAGTAAATGATATGTCATTCAAAGTTTTCGCTCTACATATCAGGGTTGCTGTACTGTAGTAAGTGACTTTGTTAGAAAATGCAAGCATTTCGTCTAAGGTAATGTCTGGCCACCCGGAAGGATAGCTATCGAAACCCTATTCATTTTTAGTCATTTCTTTTATTCGGGTGAAACGCCCTCTCTATAGTGATAGACATTGCTGGAGAATAGGAGATGGAGATAACGGAGAAGGGTTAAGAGGTGTCTCACATAAGAATTTTGCAACCCAAGAGACTTCAGTTCTTCCAAAAGGTTTTCTGCTCGTGCCAAGAGAACGTTTTCCGGCGTCGAAAGTGCTACCTTACTGTATAGATGCTCGTACAACTTTCCTTGGATTTTGGCGTTTCCTACCCAAAACGAAAGCATTCCCGGCCACGGTTCGGGGAGAGAGAGCTCGCTGAGACGACCGCTCAGCGTGATATCGAAATCATGGATGGCCGAGGCACGCCCCAGGCGAATAGAGAGGCCCCTCTCCAGAGAATATACGTGCCAAAATAACAAGGTCTTGGTTCTTCTGACTTGTTCATCATCATCTAACATTCCGGAGTCGTTGTCCCATCCCATAGTGATGCAGATGTGCGCAGCTAGTCCTGCCATTCGCCACGCAAGCCAGGGTTTTGACATCTCAATGGCGTGAGATGACTACCAGTAGACATTAGCAACAGGACCCAGTGATCACGGCGGTACTTACACCCAATATAAGTGCCTGAACGCTGTCCATCCGCGCTGGTAAGAAAGCCCCAATGGTTGTCAATGCGGCTTCAAGAGCATGTCTGCAAAGAAGCCCGTGATCACGGTATTGTCCGTGAGAAGGATCAGAGCTGGAAGCAGGGAAAAACTCTGTGAAGAGGTAGTATAACCCAGACATGACAATAATAAAGTCAACATCAGAATAGTCTTCTATCGCGAAAAAGACGTTTCGACATAGGTCGATAAAACGATCAACAGGAATAAAGCACCGTAAGACAAAGAAGCTAGTCGGTGGTGTGTCTAAAGAGAGCTCATATGGTGAGACGAGATCAATGAATGACAGTCGACGATTTAGAGCCGAGCATACCTTTGACCCTTCTCAAGATGTCCACAACAGCAGATGCAGGCGGCAGAGGCATTTCGCGGCAAGCAGAAACAGCATGTGTTGTGGATTGCAATTCTTTTTGGACTGGTGGTATCCCTGATGCTTGCTGCAACGATGCCATCAATGTGTTATCAGATCCAAGGTCCACAGTAGCCTCAGCAAACCGTTGTGCGCCAGCAGCGTGGGCTTGAAAAGATGAGGATCCCTCACAGGTAGATGTGGCGTCATCCTGATCAAAGACTGAAGGATAATGATAAGAAGGCTTGAGCTGTGCCGGAGAGGTCGACAAGCCGAGCGTCCCTTCTTGACGGGGATTGACACGGGCGTCGACCAGTAACGCTTCAATGGCGCGAAGCCGCTCTTCAATCAAATCTATCTTCTTTTCACTATAAAGAGAGCAGGGTTAGTCCTATCATTATAATGACTGTGAGTCGTTTCGATGTATGTGAGCAAAGCAAAACCTGCTGGGTAGGTATGGGGGATCATACTAGCGGGCTGTGATGTGCACTCTGTGCTGTGGTTGCTTGGGCTTCTGTCCGGCTCTTGTGAAGGTACAGGCCTGCCCAGACACGCGACAAGCGGCGCATGGCACGCCTCTGTCGCATCGAACCTGTTTTACCGCGAATCCTTGTTTAGCGCAAGCACAAGATGAGTTTCCGGCTCGAGGCGAACTATGGTTTGGGCCAGATCATGGCTTATTTCTACATCGGTGTTTGACTTACTTTTCGCAGCCGGCACACGTCGCACTGCAGGGAGTTGGTTATACGCTAAGCTCTCATACGATGGGGGAAGCTGGGCTTTCTTACCGCTGTTCCTTTAGATCCGTCCATCACCCCAGTCGCTGATTCAATATAATTATCCTGACCACGCCATTGAGAAGCTGTATTAGAATAGGATCTTTGGGCCTGCGTTTCTACTCCAGCAGGCGAGGAGACCCTAGTCATCGACTCAATTAGTCAATATGTCGTCAAGCTAAAGGAGAAGCAGTAGTGTAGGAATTACCAATCAGAGTGGAGGTGGCTGAGGTCCCGTCGGCCTCCGAGGGGGCCGATTAGTTCATTGCGTCATTAGATCCGGACCTCACCTTGTCTTGAGGCCGAGACATGCCCCTGGAACCCCAGTTGTTGCGTACAGCCCTCACGGCAATTGGGAGTAATCAAAGCCTCATCTACCATCCTTGAGAATTTCTACGATTCTATACTTTAATAATCCTAAGAATAAAAAAATTCGGATTATGACCATGACAGTTGCGCGGAGTATCGTTTCTCTAACCTTTTTTTGTTGTGGAAATATTATAGGGATTATTACATAAAAACTGTCACTTGGAGATATATAAATCGCAGATAGCGAATTTGAAATACCCTAGAGCATCGCAGGCAGACCAAGTGTGGTGGGCATCTATCTTATTCCTATTGTGAGCTTAAATCTAGTGGTGTCGAAATCGACATAAGTGTGCTCATGTTAGAAATTGGCAAAAGTGCCGTAGGTGGCCTGTATAAACCCCGTCAGTCTTTTTGGTTCTAGCGGTAATTCTTCTCTGATAGGGCAACACTTCTCGGCGTCTCTGGCCAGTGGCTATTCCTTGGGGGTGTGTCTGGTACAATGCAACGGCTTGCTGAGGACTTCGCACTTTGGCTAGTTGTATGTTAGGCCCGTTTATCACATCTGCTTCACTACTGAGGAATAAGTATGAGGAAAGCTAAGAATGAGTGGCGACGTGCCTGAGCATATGACGGCCGGAAGGGGGATGCTGATTACCGCAGCGTATTTATGCTTGACTTATGATGTCGTGATCGGGCGACATTTCTAACCCTACTCTAACGGTGTAAGTTTAACGGTTATCGTTGTTTCTGAGATCAATTTTCTGGTTGGATTTGATCAATCTTTCAAATTTGTTGGTAGGCAAGGTAGTTGGGCCGTTACTCTCTGGACACATGCATATGTCAAGTTCAACCCGAAGCTATGTTCTTACTTCAATTTAGATGGGCTGTAACCTTGCAAAATGTGCTGCATATGATCGGATAATGTCATTGAATGAAGTTTATCGGAAATACATCATGCGGTACAATTGAGCCTAGTGAAGTCAAGATGATATGGGAACACGAAAGAGTTAATTGGCGTGCCCGTTCGTATATCCATTGATTAAGCCACTGGAATCTGCGATCTCCGCCTCCTTATATGCATCATATCCGTATAGCCAAGGGGAGAACACCGGTTCCCTCCAAAGAAATGGGTCGCCGTTACAGCTCTCTTCAGCCCCGATCATGCTATCGCGGCGCTTTTGCTCCTCTCCGTCTGGCAGATGGTACCAGTACTGTTGACCTTTGGCAGCTCGCACGACCTTGGTGCTACGCGGCCGCCTCAGAATTTCGTATTGGGCTAGAGCTGCCGCCAGCGGGATTGACTGACTCAATACGTGGCCCAGGACAGCCGCGTCCTCCAGCGCCATTCCCGCACCTTGGCTGAGATACGGCAGTGACGGGTGAACGGCGTCGCCAAGTAAGGTGAATCTCCCAGCAGGGTGATTCCACTTATCCAGCTCTGGTCGCATATGCAATTTCCATCGCCATATAACGTCGTCATGAGAGTTGGCAATCAGCTTGCGTAAGACTGGGTCCCAACCACCAAATTTCTGGAGGGTCTCCTCCTTAGATAATGGGGCCCGGATTACATCGGGTGGCAGGTCGTCGGGAGCAATTGCCACGATATTAATCTGCCGACCACCTTTGAGGATGTACACGATGGCATGACCTTTCGGCCCTAACCAATAGGTGACTTGGGGATTCTGTGTAAAGTTCTTGAGAATCTCATCATCCTGATCTAGCCTTTCCATATCGAGTAAAATACGGAAGGCGATATCACCAGTATATTCTGGAGCATCTGTAACAACGAATTTTCTCCTCGTGATCGAGTTCAAGCCATCTGCACCAACCACAAGGTCCGCAGTTAATCGATGCCCCTTCTCCAATATTACCGCCCCAGATTCAAAGTCAACGTCCACAACTTTGGAGCTGACCCTTATATCAGCACCCAGCTCCAGTGCTCGTTCATACAGTGCAATGATAAGATCATGTCGGTGTATGTCCCAGAATGGGGCGCCATAGGTCTTGTTATGGTAAGCACCAAGTTCAAGACTCGCAAGTTGGCTACCATCTTTGTATCGCCGCATGATGCAATTTGATGGCTCCACAACGTCCTTTATGATGGCTTTGTCGATGCCCCATTTGTTCAATATTCGTGTTGCATTTGCCGAGAACTGCAGGCCTGCACCAATCTAATGGCATTATTAGTTTGTGACTTCTCAATTTGCAGGGGCCTGCAGGCATGGTTGCTCAGCCCACCTCTTCAATCTTTTCTGCCGACTCAAGTACTATCACAGAGTGCCCTGCCAGACGTATTGATATGGCCGCCGCAAGACCACCAATCCCGCCACCTACAATGATCACCTGTAGTGATGGCTTGGCCATTGTTTTGGTAGAGATCTCATCGACCTTGGAGGAGAGAAATGACCGAAGCCAGCCAAACATCGTTCGTAGAAATTGTGCAGAAAACTCATACGGACTTCCTCCGTATGACTCGCTTTTCCTTGAACGTACCGGTGCCGAGCATTTCATGTACGCTTTTCAACCTATAGCCGCCTGATGCTTTGCCCATCTCCCGTCTGCCGGCCGGTGCACATCAATAAACCGGGTCCTCGGGTCCATGCTATAATCCTTTGAAGCAGAAAGATCCAAGCAAGTTGATTATTTCCGCGTTCTGTCTGCCGTTAGCCGCAGGTAAAGATGGACGTTGCCATTTTGGGCAATCGGGGGACTGGGATCTCCCTTGTGAATCCCCACAAGTCTTATCAGTCAGGTATCCTCGAATATTAGCTTGACAGGTATCCTATCAGCGGCTATCGGTAGCTCGAAGAATACGCACATTTTAGAGCTCAATTAGATAGCAACATAATTGTATCACCACGGGTATATCTCATGCGCCTACTTGATTACTGTGTTGCTGCGTGATGACTGCTCCTATTCTTCAGCAGGCTGTCAAGTCTTGAGCCTCCCGACTTAGCATAAAAGTATCGATGTAGGTGTACGTGCATCTAATTTGCAGAACTATGGTCAGACATCAAGAAAATCACGTCTGGTTCTCTTCGATAGATTCGTCTGCTCTAAATGAAATCCATAAAGCATATGGTCCAATATTCCATAAGTAGAGTATTATATTCGAAGGGTATAGTTGTGAGCCGCGATCGTCAATTTGTGGTAGATACTTGACTGTTTTTGCCCGGTTTCGGCCAATAGTAGTGATAAGATAAGGAGGCCAGGGACTGACTACCTTTGAATCACCCCCACCCATGTTTCACTCAGCTCATTGTGCTGAGATCTTTCTGTATCCTCAAGTCTCTGAGTTTTTCACACCGAAGTCTTCTGCATCAATGGATGCAAAGGGGCAAGTGCAAAAAAGACTAAACAGAAAGAAATATAGAGGATGGAGCAGCCTCCAACATTGTCACCTGCGGCGCTCGCCCGCCTCCTCAGCCGAAGAGTTCCAGCTGAGAAAAGGCAACGTACGCTGATGAGTTGCGACTTCTGTAAGCGTAAGCGTTGCAAGTGCTTTCGGCCAAGTGACAACGAAGCATGCCGCGCTTGTACCAAGCATGGTCAGGTCTGTCGCGTCACTGAACCTAGGAAGCAGAGAATCTATCATGGAATCTTGCCTGTGTCTGTTCCCGGACCAGCTGTACCTGAATCGTCGGGACAATCCTGCCCAAGCAGTGTATCAAAGCAGTCAGAGGCATTGCCATGCGACAGGTACTCTCTATCTCGACCCACGGGCTCAGCCCGTCGCGGCAGCGGCTTAAATAAGAACGATGAAAAACCACTCATGCAGTCTTCCCGCAAAGGCACCACAGCGGAGGCACTATTCGAGGATCTCCTCGGTCTTCCTCAATATATTGGTCCTACAGGATCATATACCCTGCTTGTCAGTCTACGCCAAATCTTTTCGGTCCGCTCGATATCATCAACCGTCCGTCCAGAGGCTGCACAGACGATGGGACTCTCGGTACAATATACGGACGGCACATCGCCAAACTACAGCCTTGATCTCCCACCACGAAACATTTCAGACGCTCTAGTCGACATCTTCTTTGCCAAGGTCCATCGCGACTTTCCTATATTCCACCGCGCCATTTTCCACGCTTCATACGAGAACATATGGTCACCACTACTACCTGAACGAGAGCCTGCATGGTTAATGACTTTTTACATGGTATTGGTCCTGGCACTAGAAGTGTCCCCTGATAATGGGTCTGTACAACAAAGGCTTGCTGCACAGTCTAAATACCTGGATAGAGCAAAAGCGCTCCTTCCAGAGGTCATTGTAGGCTGTACACTCGGCCATGTCCAAGCACTGATGCTCTATTGTCTCCAACTACACATCTCTCGGGAAAGAAATGCTTGTTGGAATATCATAGGCTCAACCATTCGGGTAGCCATTGCTATTGGCCTTCACCGTAATGGAACGAATCCGAAATGTAATCTGCTCGAGTGGGAGCTTCGAAAGCGGGTATGGTGGACACTCTATAGTTTTGAGCGGATTGAGTGTTCTTCACTTGGCCGCCCGTCTGCGATCGACGATGTTGAGTGCAACACTCCGGTCCCCACTGAGGGCTTTCTTGACATGGGGGATATCATACCAATAGGGTATTTGAATGCCCAGTCTACGCTCCTTGGGCTCATTGGCACGATATGCAAGAACCAATACAGTCTACATGATCTATCCGAGAGCCACGTTGATTTTGCCAAGGACATTTCTAGGCAAGTAGATGACTGGCAACATAACCTGTCTCCGCATCTGAAAGGAGTCTCGCAATGCTTATCATCGCATCTGCGATCAATAATTATGCTTCAGATTCTGTATCAGTACAGCGTTACGCTCCTGGCACGCCCTTTCCTTGCAGCCAAAATGTCACAGAACTCGACCTCATCGAGTAGTCCCACAAGCGGAATATCCGAGAAACTGGCGAAGCGATGCACTGATGCGGCTATCAGGGGCATGGAGCTCCTCAGCGAACTATTCGTGAACTCGGTGTTCAACTCTAAGACGTCATGGGATGTGTACTATATGGAAAGCTTTGCAATGATACTAGCATTAGGCAAGTTTGCCTACGAAGCTAATAAGACTTCCGAATATGTTGATCAGATTGTCATGTCTTTGGAGACAGGCTTGAACATAATCAAGAATTGTGATGGCTTCTCCGGTACGATGGAACGGTTCGCTCGTGTTACTACAGATCTCTCAAACCCTATCGTAGTGGCGGCAAAATCTCAAGGACAAGGTTCGCCGAGCCAGGGAGGCTCTCGTGAAGATACAGATAACACACCAGAGACACATAGCACCGAAACTCAATTGACTGATGCCGAGCATGGTCAAGACTTTGGAACAAGAAACGACTTGATGCACGATCTTCACTTCTTGGAGCCATGGGTTGAGCAACTCCCAGCGGCTGGATGGGGCCCAAACCTAGCCGATCCAAGCAATGGCATGAGTTGGGAAGAATTTGGGCAGTGGGTGCTACAACATCAATAATGTCAATTGGTTAGCAATTTTTTCAACTAGGAATTCAGGCAGCTTGAGTCGGCCTTGTAGCCGCAATAAGTTCCTCTTGAATTGCATGACTTGCATACCCCATGAATCTGACCATGATCTTTGCACTCTCCAGCACCCGTTCCTTGCTCCTACCTCGAGTGTCTCTTGCCCAAAACGCACCGTGAGTGTCTTCGAAATCAAGATCTGCAACAGCTTTCCATATGCCATGAACTTCATCCGGAGGCAGTGGGATCTGTCCACGGCCACTTGCATTAGCACTCTTGAGCCACCACGGGGGGTATAGCAAAGGTAAAAGGAGAAAGGGTTGTAGACCAATAGAAGGACTCCAGCTTACCATGTTTGGATAGGACCACATGAATGTGAAACTTGCAGTATCCGCAGGGCGATCGATGTGATACACGCCGCTCGGGATGACGGTTATGGAATCGGCGACAAATAATTTCTTCTCGCTCTTCCAGAGTAGCACAGAGCTTCCCGGAAAGTGCCCGCCAACTTTCACAGCGAGGAATTGCCCATCAAGGAGCTCCATCCTTTGTCCTTCCCAGAAGGAATGTGCCGGCCCTTTTCTCATCAACCACTCCTCATCCTCGGCTGATAAATACACCTTGCAGCCGAACGCTTCCGCCCAGTGCAGCGCAGTGGAGTAGTAATGGGGATGTGAGATGATTATGGCAGAGATTCCGCCGAGTGCTGTGATGCGTTGCACCGTAAGCTCATCGAGATAGGTAATACAGTCCCACAAAACATTGCCCTTTTCGGTGCACAGAAGAAATGCTCGCTGTCCAATAGCTACTTGTGGTTCAGTGAATATACTGACAACACCGGAATGGTATTTATCATGGCGAAAAACATTCTTATACTTTCCGGAGAGCTGCAATTCTCGCAGTGTCGTCCAAGTTTGGCTATGGGGCATCGCTAGTCAGTAAAAGCCAGTAGATTTCATGGTGTGGATCTCTAAAAAGGAGAAATATACATAAATGTGCAAGCTTGCGCCCACTTACCCATCAGGAGGGACATATTGTCTAGGATCATCGCATATTTTACACGACTTTGCTGAGCGAGTGTCGTGCTGGGCACCGCACATACCACATATCATGAGGTCCATCTTTGGGCTCAGGATTCGTTCGAGACTACTGAGTGATTAGATGTTTAGCAAACGGCAATCGTGTAGGTTAGCCGAATAATGTCATAGAGAATCTAAGATTTACGCTCAAGAGATCTATCATCAAACTCGTGGCAGCTTCTGCATTCAAGGAAACAGCCTCCACTCGTCTCTCTTATCACGCGAACGGATGTGATCCATCCCTGGGGCCCGGCCTGAAAATCATGTCATCTAGAAACTGTCAGATATCCTATTGGCAGGCTCACAGATCCGACCAGTAGTGTAGCGTGCTAGGGTCAGGTCCCACCGGTATCTACCCGTGAGCTAGCAGGCTGTCCTACTTGTTGCGGATCTGATAGCGATGGTTACTAGCACCCCCAACGTCATTGATGCAATGACACCAAGAACCTATTGGTAGCTAGGCATCATTATAGACTGAGGAGATAGGTGCTCAACATTGTTGTTAGGCATTACTGACTTGTAAAGGAGCTCATATAGACATAATACCAATGAATTAACCAACCCATGAGACGACAATTATTTCCGCGCATAGTTGAAAGTTTTGCACCTTAGCAGAGACAGATTATGGCAGATTCAAAAGAATCTGGGTTGCAATGCAATCGCTGTTACAATCAGGAGATAGAAGCGATGCGAGTCGCACATGAGAAGTCTATTCAGCGAAACCCTCACCCAGACTTCAAGAGCGTGGAGTCATCTCGGCCACAGTGGCGAAGCAAATCACCTGGCTTCTCTTACACGCAGACAGTCAGCCCAACCTGGACATTTGGTGAGGGAGGCACAGATGGCGGTGCGAGCCTAGCCAAAGCACAAATCGAGATTAACCCATATGCACCTGGCCGGCCAGCAATCTTTAACTATAAACTCATGATCTCGGGTGTTGCGCCTCGGCCTATCGCGTTTTTAAGTACGATTGGAAAGCATGGTGACTCTATAGTCGTGAGAGTTAGATAGGCAGTTCTTAAACTCTGCAGGGAAGTCCACCAACTTGGCCCCATTCAGCTTCATGAACATGATCAGTTATGACCCTCCGCTCTTCACGGTAGGCTTCACGGGGACCAGCCTCGATACTGCTAAAGATACTCTTAAAAATTTGATCGATACGGAAGAATGTAATGAACATCCTCAAACAGTATCGACAATCATTGTGGTGGGGCACTGTTAACTAATTGCACAAGGTGTGCTAAATATGATATCGGAACACTTTGTTGAAGCAGCCAATTCGACATCTGTGAATGTCCCATATGGTGTGAGTGAGTGGGACATAAGCGGTCTACATCAAGAGAAATCTTCATGCGTCAAGCCGGCACGGGTCAAGGAAGCAGTATTTGCGGTGGAGTGTCGACTTGTGGATGTACGAGAGTTTGAGAGTCGTGAAACTCCCGGCAAGAAAACGAGCGTGTTGGCCATCTTGGAAGGAGTGACTTTTTGGGTGAGAGAGGATGCGGTCAATGAAGACAAGAATATCATCGACCCTGCGGTAAGTCTCCTCAATCACGGATCATTTTAGTTCTTCGAAAGCAGCTGATAATATTCGGGAGATTCTTCGCCCCGTGAGCCGTTTAGGAGGAATTACATATGGGCGTACTACGGAGGGATTTGAGCTTCTACGTCCTGACTTTGAAGATGTCATTCAGGGCAAGGTTGCGAGCGGGTTGGGAACATCATGAAGGCGAACAAAAGACCTAATTCAGCTGTAATGCTAGTCTCTCGAGTGGCTCTGTAGGCCGCCCTACCCTGACAATGGCCGCCTTGTTTCGCAAATCCATCACAATGCTAAATAGTGTAGCAACACTAGCCTGCTTTGATACTGCCTTGTTGATCGAAGCTGGGTAGTTGTCCTCATCCTCTAGAATGCTACTTATTGTACCTATGGCCTCAACTGTCGTCGCCTTTGTTCCGAGTTGTTCTAGCAGGCTGTTCAGGCGATTTAAGCGATGCTGAGAATCATGAAGGAATATGTTCTCTTTGATGGGGCCATCCGGACCTGTATGCGGCACAAGCCAGTGATTTGTGTGCGAAAACTTCCCGTTGCGGACCGGCAGCTGCACAGTATCACAGTGACTCAACTCGAGGCCCATCGCCTCTTTGGCATCGGCGACCAGAATATGACATGAAGCTGCAGCGCCCGTTTCGGTCAGGCCTTTCACGGCTTCTTCTGCCGAACTGCACTCCAGCGCGGATCGCAGCGCAATGTGAACCGGTAGTCGGTTGAAGTCAACACCCCGAGCACGAATTGCATTAAGGCATACGCCGACACCTGTCGAATTGAACCCAATCTTGCCTATAATACCTGCCTCAGTAATCATGCTGATTGCAGGACGGCTTGCTGGCTCAAGATGCAACGCAATCAAGTTGGCACCCTGCGCCGTTTCCCAATCCCAATTTTGAGCCAGTACACCGCCTTCATTTGGTTCTATTGACTTATAGAAGAGCGAAGTACAGCCATCACTTGGGAGAGCAAGACCCATGGATATCTCTGTACGGACGTTGAGAGCGAGAATGTCGCAAAACGGTAGGCTAGCCCCCGTGGCGATACCACGGATCTCTTCGACAAGGTGCGGACAGTGTCTACTTAGAAACGGGAGGAAGCCCTCTGCTGCTGTAGTTGTGGCATGCCAATCGAGATGCGATTTGGACTGGAAGTAAGCTGAGTAGAACTTGATACTTCCGATGATAAGTTCTTTGGCTAGATCGCCGTGTCGCAGTCCCATCTCGAATGGGCTACCGCTGCAATGAATCTGTAGCATTGTTGCGACCACTGCGCCTTGATAAGGCAGTATGGCAGTGCGTATCTCGGGGCGGAATGAAATGACTTGCCTGTAATACTCAAGATCAACACAGAATGTTCTATCGCTTTATCAACTGCGAAGCGGGCTCGGGCGATAAGTACCCGAACACACATCCGACTTCGGTACGGTCCAATTGTCTACTAAAATACACCTCAGCGCTTATCTAGTACTGCCGTGATGGCACTGTTTCCAATTGCATTGGTCCCTAGTGTGTTCGGTCGTCTCTTTATGTACGTAAAGTCAAGTCCTGGTCGCTAAGAAATAATGTTCATAGTGTATTTAATTGAGACCATGGCAATCAACACAAATCACAGAATGTTCTAGTACACTATTTACAGACCTCGTTATGACCGCTAGATCACTTTACGAGAGTCGTTGATTGAAGCTTTTGTTATACAGGCCATAGATCGTATCTCCATTTCTCAAGCCGCCAACCTGGCATTCCCAAGCGCTCTCTTCTCTCAAATTGTGTGGCTCTCCCGCCAACTTGGGAAACAGTCTTAAAGCATTGTTTCTGCCAATATCTACGAGGTCATGCTGATTCATTTGAATCTCGTCGAACCACTTGCATGCATTCGGGATGCTCTCAAAGGGGTAGTCCATGCTGAACAGGATACTCCTTGCACCGACTTCCGTGATGGAACAAGTCAAAGCAGGCGTGCTGAAATGGCCACTGGTGGTAATGAAGACTTGATCTCCGAAATAATCCCGTACCAGCTTATCCTTTCTCATCTTCATGGTAGGGAATCTCTCGCGATCTAGTTTGTGATCAATGCGATACATTTCGAAGGGAATATGTTCTCCCATATGACCAATCACCAACTTGAGATCAGGAAATCGGTCAAGAGCGCCGGCAGTAATGATAGCCAGTAAATGCATGTTGACTCTGTTTGCAAATCCCAGAACGCTGAGGTTGAGCCATGGCCGCTCCTTCCACATTTGCGCGTCAATCAACGGGGTCGGTGTTCTAGGATGAATATAGACAGGGGCTTTCAGTTCAGCGGCCACTTTCCAGAAGTCGTCATACCGTGAATCGTCGTAAAACAACATGGTATTGCCGTCAGGTCCGCTGCTCTGAAAGTCGTTCAGTAGTGCTCCAACGAAACCTTTCTTGCCTGTCATACATCTCCTCAGCTCGTCAGCAGCTTGTATAGGATTGTGCATGCTCAAGGCGGCGAAAGCCGCAAAGCGTGACGGGTTCTTTAGAACCTGCTCCTCGAGATAATCATTCGCACTCGTAGCCATTGCTGCAGCTGCAGCCGGGTCAGCGACTGCTTGACATCCGGGTGCATTCAAAGAAAGAATCATGAGCTCCACGCCGTTCTCGTCCATCTGACGCAGTCGATGGCCATGAATATCGAGAAGGTTGGTGTTCAGGTCTTCTTCAGGGGATGCATTGGCACGAGTGAAACCAATCGGGCTGTTATTAAACAATGATGTGGGCAACGCAAACGCCTCTTCGAAGACAATCTTGAATTGCATCGTGACGAGTCGAAGAAGATAACAGCACTCCTAGTTTCGCCTTCTAACATAAAAATGACTTTAAAACTTGATGCACAAATTCAGTCTTCCTTTCTTTTTCTTTCTTTCTCATCTTCTCTCAACGTTAACTCGATTCTACCCTTCCAATAAGAATTCATAAACTGTATGTCTAATCTAGGGGTTCCAGGCTAAGCTGCAACTGAATCCGCGGGTGGCAGTTTGCGATTTGCCTATCGTCAACCCCGGTCATGCAGGCGCTGATCCGGCAAGCAACGGATACCCGTTCAACTAGGTCGTATTCCTTTAGCGTGGACTGAATATTGTCTTGTAGCCCTTGACAAGGATCCTACCATTGACTATGCGACTTAACCATAGGCATCCACCTTCTTCTAGACCTAGTATGGTCCTACTTATAGATATCACAAATTCAAAGCCTACGGCTGGTAAGAGAGGAAAGCGGATGGGCTGTCCAGACTCCTTCAACTATGTTCTCAATGCCAGCATATCTCTCTCGAGATGACAGTTGAAAACATATTTTCACAGAGGCCTGGAAAGGTACCTTGCCAATCGCGCTAGATGGAGGCCATAAGCATAGGGCGTTTGCTAAGCAAATTATTTCACCTTGGCGCAACTATTCCGAGCCTTACGCTGTTCATATAGATGTAGGCACATACCTTTTAGTTGAGATCTATCTAGGTACATGGATACATCAAAAGACCTCCAATCATCGCAGCTATTAAAGCTCATATGAGTGCCTAGCATTGTACCTAATCACCTACGACAGTGCGAACTGCCTTGTCAATCACCTCACCTGGATTCTGCAACTTGTACAAGTGCCTCTCCATGGCTTCAACTTCTTGCCACCTGGCATCTACATCATGCTCAAGAAGCCACCAATTGATGGTGAACCTTTCTCTATACCTTCTTATCCACTCTTGCTCGTCTAGCGCTGCTGCAACATAGGCAATGTCCACTTTATCCATTTTTGTCTGCTGCTCAACACGTTGCAAGAAGTAGCGTCTAGTCTCATTGTATAGGTGTAAAGCATATGGAATATCATATGCTGATGCATCTGCTGCAGAAGCGTTTGGTGCGTGCGTGCGCCAAAGTGAGAGGTAGAGAGCTCGCACATCCCCAAAGGCGAATGAGCAGCCCGCTCCATATGCACCAGCTGTAGCTAGGAGGAGAAAAATAGTCAGTATTTCCTCTAATTCAGCTTTCGCCTTTGGCCGAAACATACGATGAGCAGCATCGCCTATGAAGGCTACCGCATTATCACGGATCAGGTCTTTCATCCAAGGCGCTGCTTGTAAAGGATACGCCTCGACATTTGGAAGAACACGGATGACTTCGCTTATTATTGGGTCCCACTCCTATGGACTAGTTAGATGTCAATCATAGTTAGATTAAACTGTAAGCCTGCCTTAAAATGCTCTAGCAGCCTCTCAATGCCTTTCTGACCCATGGAATGCTTCCATCTTAAAGTGCTTGCGTATTCTTCGGTTTCTGTCGCCATTGTTACGAAAGAATAAACTCCAGGTTCTATCGTGAAAATCATATAAGCCTCTGAAAGGTCTCTGACTGTAACATATAGACTCACCAAGCTTCGAAAGAAAGACAACCTCGCCGTTTCTTCGCCAAGATGAGGTGTCATCTGGCAGTCCCTTGATGTGCTCTACCAGCTCCACCGGAATGTTTTGTCGATATGACACCCGTCCTCTATAAGCAATTTGCCCGTCTGGTAGATACTGGCGTCTGATTTTCTACATATAGGTTAGTCATGGGTCTTATTGCAAGACAATGATAAAGGCTCACAGAATAGAGCCCGTCCGCTGCGATGACCAGGTCGGCATCTTCTGTTTGCCCGTCTTCAAAGTGAATAGTCATGCCACCTTGCGCTCTGTTCTCAATTTTTATGACATGACACTCATAGGTCATAACCCCCTCTGGCACCTCCTTCATGAGTATATCATGAAGGGCAACCCGGCTGATTCGGCCCTCTTGCATGTGTCGTGGAGTGTGCGGGGAAATTGCATAAGTCAAGATCTCACCGGTCCGCCAATACCTGTGAATGATACCTTCAATGCCAGTGCCGCGATATAGAAGATGCTGCAGCCTATTCCATCCAGCCGGAGAGAGCATTCTTGAAAGAGATCGAACAGCTGATTACATTCTGTTAGTATATCATGGCGTACAGGTTTTTGCCAAAGTCATAGAACGCAGACTGACCATAAGAGACAATTCACTTACCAGAAACCATAACACCAATCAATGCTCCTGCCTCACGAACTTTGTCAGCTCTCTCGTATACCTTTATGTCGACATCTGGAAGTCGAGAGAGTGTTCCGGCAGCTGCCGCTCCTGCCAGACCTCCGCCCACAATCCTGCTACGTGTTAACCATCATCACATAGTTCGATAAGTCTTTTCTTTGAAACTTTTGCAGATTTTTACCTTATCTTGAGTCGTCGCAGTGCAGCTGTCTCTGGTGCCAAAGCTCTTGGTAAAGCGCCATCAATTGGGTAGAAATCGGTTGGGCGACTCAGACCAGGGGCTTGCGAGACAAAGCCGTTGACTAGGTCATCATCCACGTCACCATTAGTCAAGTGATCGCTATCTTCGATGCCTTTGGTGTATGGGTTTCCAAGAGTACCCTCGGGAGCAAGGCTTTTGAGCACCATCGCAACTTTTCTAAACGCAGTCGAGATAGTACTCATCAAAGCATCGTGTGGTGAAGACATATCATTTATTAGCCCCTTGTACTTTTGAAAGTTTAAAGCCTTGTTGCGGTTGTCGTATCTGATACCATCAACTCTGTGACGTGCTTATCGGAGTTAGGATCGCGCTGATAGGTGCTTACGGCGGGAGGTAAGCAACACACTTGTACAATAATTAGCATGCCATGACGGAAGACCAACGAAAAGCCGAAGCGCATGCAGAGACTGAGGGAAGATAGTGTCCGGGTCAACTGCATTCTGCGCGAAAAGGCATCCCCATCAGGCCCAGGAAGCACAACGAGCACTTCGATGGAGTGCGCCACTGGCGAGATACACCATAGTCGTCGACCATGCTAGAAAGGAGCTAGCGTCGGATACCCGCCACAACGGACCGGATGTTTGTTACGTATCTCTTGTGACAGCCTCCTATCAGTCTATCTATCTGCCAATGGATAAGTCGATCTTATTCTAGTGATAGCCAGACGCTGTAGGCAGTATGGCAAAGAACACATCTCTCCGTGTCTTATCAAACTCAACCTCTCAGCTTTCCTCATGAAATGTTTCTGATCTTCTATTAGAGTATGATTGGCATTGAGTAACCTATTGCGGAGAGCCTACTAACTTGAATGATAGCTAATCCAGTTTTTACCTCGAAAAGCACTAGGCAATAGACCATACCAAAACAGCCTGTTTTGTTTAGATTGGTTTTAGTTCTTATCTCTTGGCCAAGACCTATCGTAACAGCCTCAGACACCTTGGTCAATCATGATCAACTCAAACTTGCAAGCCATGGGTCCATTCAAGCATAAAACCAGCTAAAATCACAGCCATCTAGTTGACTTGTACATCAGTTCAATTGATCATTTAGTAATCCCAAAGCCCCACTCCGTTGCTTCTTATCCCCGAGTCTCAAGGTGTACACCCACAGGAGGGTGGCAAGAAAAAAAAAGCAAAGTCTATCAGAACGCACCACACAAACACCGACCAGCACATATTGAGTAATGGGCGAGAAACTGCCGACAATGATGATTGCAGAGAAACAGCCCATAGAAAATGCCGACTCCTCCGAACTTGCTCTTGCTGAAGAGGGCACCAGCAACATAGGGATAGATCCAGAGGCAGAGAAGAAACTGGTCAGGAAAATGGACATGTTCATTCTTCCCGTGATATTCGTGACCTATGTTCTCAGCTTCCTGGATCGAAGTAATATTGGAAATGCTAAGGTTGCCGGATTGCCTGCGGATCTTCATCTCCACGGGTCACAGATAAACAGTACGCTGCATCAAATTAATTTCGCTTGTTTAACCTTACTAATAACTCTGAAAGTGGCTGTGTCGATCTTCTATGTCACCTATATCTTGTTCGAATTTCCCGGCACGATGCTACTGAAGGTTGTTGGGCCTTCCAAGTTCAGTCAGTTCCGGAAGCCTATGTCACTCACCAACATTGTGCTCATCTAATGTGCCTGTAGTTCCAATTCTCATCTGCTCCTGGAGCTTGGTTGTCACTTTCTCCGGTTTCCAGAAGAATGTTGGATCTCTCGTTGCGTGCCGGCTTCTGCTGGGAATGTGCGAGGCCGCGCTACTGCCGTCACTTAATCTTTACATCTCCATGTTCTGGAAACGTGAGGAGATTGCTAAGAGATCATCTGTCATCTTTGTCTCGATCACAATATCCGGGGCCTTTGGTGGCCTATTTGCATACGCTCTGCTACAATTGGACGGCGTTGGCGGCTATGAGAGCTGGAGATGGCTCTTTTTCATCGAAGGAGCCATCAGCTTCGCTTGGGGAATCTGTGCTTTCTTTCTTTACCCGGACAACCCAAGCAAGGCTTATTTTTTGAACGCCAAGGAGAAGGAGCTCGCTCATATTAGACTTGAGCCTAATGCTGATAGCAAGGTGGACTGGGTTCAGGTCAAGGCCGCATTCACATCCCCAATATGCTGGCTTTCCGGAGTCATTCAGATGTTTGCAGATGTCTACAACTACAGTGAGTCGATCCACTTAGACTTACTCCGGAAGGATGATATACTGACGAGAGGCGCTGCGACCAGGTATCAGTGTGTTTCTCCCCACAATCATTCAGGGCATCGGCTACAAAGGCCTCAGTATTCAATATATGACAATCCCGATTTATGTCATTGGCGCCCTTGGCATTTTTGGTTTCGCTGCCATATCAGACCGTATTCAGCGCCGTGCTCCAATTATGCTTAGTGGCAGCCTGCTGACCGTGATCGGATATTCTCTATTGCTAGGTACGAAAAACGCCGATGCTCGCTATTTTGCCTGCTACCTAGTCGTCTTGGGTGGAAATGTACTACCCTGCTTGAACATCATCTGGATCAACGGCAATACAGCGTTTCAATATAAGCGTGGCACTGCTCTGGCTATGAATCAGATTATTGGTAACATTGGAGGAGTTGTCTCTGGCCAGATCTATTTAACAAATGAGTCGCCCTATTATACCACCGGACAGTCTGTGGCTTTGGCGTGTTGCTTGTCGTCTTGGCTATGCGTTTGGATAATGCTTTTTCTATTATCGAGAAGAAACAAAGACAAAGCGCGCAAGATACGAGACGGCATTGACGATACAGGTCTAGGCGACGAGAGTATCTATTTCAAATACCAACTTTAGTGAACAGAACAGGAAGGTATCTAGGAGATTCAACTCCTAGCACTGAGTTTCTAGTCCAATGAGGCAGCGATACTATAATACTATAAGATGAAGGAAGATGTTCAGACTCGACTTCATTGGTTCACCGTAAAACCTAGAGACTAGATCCCGATAATGATACGCAGCGAGCTCTTTGGTGTCTAGTTGTAGTGGAGCCATACTCTCAACTCCTCGCCATATCGACAGAATCCCTTCCGATTATTTCCCAATGCCCTGATCTAAGAGCCAACAAACTCCTTCTTAGTGCCTACATTCTGACGACAGTCGTGTCATGCGGTCGCTGCGGATGCTCGTTGAGGTCTTATAGGGTCGGATTACCATGCGTATGGATAGCGGACCTCATGATTCATTACGCTCTTGCCTAGACTCTTCCAAAAACAAAATTCTGTCATTTTTTCATATTCACGACCCAAGCTTCATAGCCATGCATTATTCTTGACATACGTGATATGCCGAGGAAGACTTTGCTTGAAATACCTCTTGTAAGTCATTTAAAGCCTCAAAAAATAGCCTGTCAAATATCTTTAAGAACCGTCTGGCAAGAAAGCTTCTCTTTGTTCCCAGTCCATCTCTTTAGTATTAGTATTTGCCACAATCTATGTTTCAAGCTCTGTTGCTCTCCCAATTCTTGTTCGTCGGCCACTAGGATATATCTCGATATAAGCGATGAACTCCTTTTTGTCTCTAGATTCTTGGGTGCAGCGGCAGCGGTACGATTGGACCTATCTAGCCTTTGTGTATATTCTAAGATGATGTTGAAGGATTTTTCCCTATGCGCAGAGCTATGTTTCAGATATGTGTGGATTACTTAGGAATTTTAACAGACCAGGATTGACTCCAGTTCTCCTTGCCATTCCCCACGGGGTTAGCATTTGCTTCCTAGCTTGCTTCTACAAACCCACCCACCTATTCCATATTAGTGGCGGAGTTGCAACTAGTAAGTTTCTAATCAGGAAACAAGCAGCGAGTTTAAAGAGGTCTCGTACCCATAACTGGTGCGGAGTTCCATTCCCACGACATGTGCTGCAATTACTAGCGTAGAGACTACATGAGCAGCCAAAATGTCTGTGTGCTCAGCATAGTCCATAGTATTTCAGTTCTCGCAGGTGTAGAAACCATCATATAAGTCAAGTCTCTCACTTGACTTGAATTGGTTTCCAGATTGTCAGTTTTTAACTGTCTAATTATCGAATCCGGAGAAACTGCTTCACCTGTCTTCAACATGGCTTCAAACGCGGGCAGCCGCTCCGAACACCACGAGGATGTTGATGCCTCCGATGCCAACACATCAAATAAGCAAGGCGTAACACGTACCATGCTTTTCTTCACCATTTGGATTGCCTTCGCTTCATGGATATCCAACTTTGACAATGGGTACGCTGGCACCGTCATCACAATGCCTGCCTTCAAAAGCGCTTTTGGATCCTGCGAGACGACCATTGACGCGGCCACCGGGGCCCCCACCACAACATGCACCTTGTCAGCGATGAAACAGTCTTTGATCAACTTGGCCAGTCTTTTCATGGGCGTCGGCGGAGTCCTGTCCGGCCCGACAGGTTATTATCTTGGCCGCCGTGGGACCGTCGCATTCGCCTCTGCGCTGAGCGTTGTGGGTGCTGCCGGTATGCTGGGGACCTCTGGAAGCTACATCAACTACATGGTCTGCAGATGTATCAGTTCTGTGGGTCTTGGCCAAATGCTGGCGGCGACAAGCATTTATGGGGCGGAGTGCGTTGCCGCGAACAGGAGAGGTGTTTTGCTCGGTCTGTTCAATGTCGGTCTAGCAATGGGTAACGTTGCTGCTACGGCCGTATGCGCAGGCTCCGCAACTCTCGATCCGAGCAATAACTGGCAGTGGCAGACGCCGGTCATATGTCAAATTCCTTTAGGAATTCTCCTTGGAACAGGCATATGGATGTTTCCCGAATCACCTCGATGGCTGATGACAAAGGGGAATGAGGAAGCTGCGCGCAAGTCTTTCGGCAGGTTTTATGGTAAGCCAGCTTATTCACAGCAGATCACGACGCAGATCAACGACGTCTTGAGACATTTAGAGTCCGAACGAGCTCTGGGCTCGACAACATCCTGGACAGAGATATTTCATCGCGCCGATATTCGCCGTACATCGGTGTCTGCTCTGATCCTGGTGGGCTTAGCCATCAGTGGTATACAGTTTGTGGCACCATATACGGCATTGTTCCTCCAGGGTGTGGGAGTCTCCAACTTTTATGTCATAAACGTCATCATTGGAGTCTCCATCCTTGCCGGGGCCTCAATTGGTTCTTGGACTGTTGAGTATGGTGGCAGACGATTCTCTTTGATTCTGGGCTACTCGATACTGTCTGTATGCATGCTCATCGTCGGGGCCGTTGGCACGGCCTTGGACCAGAGCAATCCTATCGCGCAGAAAGTCTTAGTGGCGTTCCTCTGCATCTGGGCATTCGTCTTCGGGGGTTTTATTGGACCCTGCGTGTGGCTAGCCTCAGCTGAGATGCATTCTGTCCGACTACGAACTTACGGTCAAGCCAACACTACCTTATTCTACGAGATCTTCGCCTTCGGGTCGTCTTTCTGGACACCTTATATGCTGAGCGCAGATTATGGTAATATGGGAACGAATGTGGGATATTTCCATTTTGGTGTGTCGGCGGTCCTTGCCGTTCTCATGTTTCTCTTCGTTCCTGAGACAGCGAGGCTCACCCTCGAACAAATCGATGAGTACTTCACATCCGGTCGGAAAGCGTGGCACACATCAACCAGAAGAAATAAGCTTATTGCAAGTGGTACAGAGTCGGACACTGGTGTACTTGGAACCGAGCTTGAGCAAGCTAAGGCCTGAAGCATCAATAAAGAAGAGCGGATATGTGCCAGGTGAAGGGACAGAGGTAATATGGGGAACGTAGAGGAGGGAAATGCGCAAACACTTTGTACAATATGCTCAAAACTATGCATAAGTCTTAGGGTGTCAATTGCATCCTAATGCCATTCGAGTACCTGCTTGAAACTTTCGTGTTGATGCCATAAAATTGCAATATCCTATCCGTCGAATTGCTATCCAATGGATATGTGTATCCCTAAGGTAATGCGGTCTCGCTATGGCTGCTGTCCATTGGGCATTATAGTATGCAAACATCTTGTCATTGATTGGTGCTTCCGAGCAATCCGTTGGCGATTGGTGTGAAAGCTCGCTTGATGATTTCTCAGTATACTGAGGTCGACATATCAGAGTATTCGAGTTTATTTCCATCGAGACTTCAATCAGTTTGCGAGATTTCAAATTCAATCGGGGTTTTTTCACTTTTTCACCGTGATTCTGCTGTCGACCAAAAACCATATCTTCTGGTCCTTTTATATCTTTGTCTACCTCTTCAGGTCTTCATAAGCTTGAAGGAGCGTTGGCGCGAACTCAGCAGGCTCTGCTTCAAATCCACCGTGATGACCAGCGAAGACATAATGTTTGCACTTCAAGATCTCTGCCTGTTTGAGTGTAGTCCTAGCATACCATGCATCTCCGCTCTTCTCTCCTGCACCCACTGCGATTGAAACCCCGTTCTTGACAATTTGTCGGATATCTGGGCAGTAGATAGTAAAGTAGATAAACTCATACCTAAAGAAAAGCTAATGATCAGCCTCGAAGCCGCAATAGATAAGCATGAGGAGCTTACTGCCAGAAGTTCTCCCAATCCATTTCGGAGGGCCGCACAAGGGGAGGACTATTTTCGTAGCCCTTATGCTCCTCTATAAAACGCTGGTGCGCAACTTCAGCTCCGTGGGTGTGGTAGGCATCCAGTATCATGAATGCTCGGTCTATGTGGTAAGTCGTATCATCTAGAACGACCACCGTCGGGGCCTCGTGAGCAACTACCCGATCCACATACGCTGAGTAGCTGACGGATAGTTGCAGCGCGATAAGTGCTCCGCCACTGTTGCCGAAGATACACGCTTTATCTTGCCCCATAGCTTTGATAATCGCAACAACATCCCGTGCCTGTTGAGCTAAGTTCAGGTGCTTGGACACTTCGACTTTGCTGTTGCCGTTTTGACGACGATCGAAGGTACAGACTGTGAAATTCTTGTCTAGATATGGAAAGATGGCGTTGTATGTCGACCCAAGCCCGCCTCCACCGGGAATCATGACGAGCAGAGGACCCGAGCCCTGGTACCAATAATGCAGACTGCATCCTTCAGTCTCTACAGACTTGTAGACTGGATTGAACGACATTCTGTGATGAATTTACCGTCTCATGCGCGCCGGATGGAAGAAAACTTCCGCGCAACCTTCTCGGAGCCTTTTCCTTTTTTATAATGCTTGAATCTAAGCAGACTACGACGCAGCTAAGTGCGTAACTTTGGGTGGTAGAGCGTGAGGGTGTTAACAAGTCAACTGCTGTTGCACAAGAACGGCAGCGGCGCTTAGCCGTTTCTAGTGCGGAACGTATGTGCATAAGCAGGTATAGCCTCTTTTGGGCGCAAGACTGCATCCATCCGTCTTCGCTGGTGACTGATGGCATCCAAAATCGGCAACGAAAACAGGGCAATTTGCGCAATCCGGTAGCCCCGGGGTGCCGTTGTGCGCCGGTCAAGCGAATCGATCTTTTCGCCTATCCTGGCCACGCCCTACTTCCACATTGGGACAGGTACGGTTATCCCAGCAGGATATGAGTCGCGACCCTTAAGATTCGGTATCAGATCTGGAAGTGGGTCATTTCGACGAGCCATTGTATATCTTAAGAAACTGTCTAGGTGTGAGACTACAGTTCTAGGGGATTGTAGACCAAGTATTTACTCCTCAATGTAGCGAAGCGTGCTTCCAATTGACTTGTTGCAGACTGCCGAGACGTGCGTAGGATAAGGAGCTTGCCGCGATACGACGATCTTTATTATTCTCAAGGTCTATCTCTTCATGAAAGCAGCTATTCATTGAGCCATTGATACTGGTTATCCATAAAGTTTTGAACGCTTTCTGGCCAGTCCAGCCCTGGGAGCCTGTCGTTGATCACATATCCCTTCTGTGCCAGGAGCCATGCTAGACACCTGTAGCTTTGTCTAGCTGTCGACGGGTTAAAGGAAACACTTGTACTTGCTCCCGGTACGACTGGAATAATCGAGTCTCTCTCATAGATAGCTTCTAGAGTTAACATCTTCCATCCTTCGGCTGTTCTTTCAAGTCGGGAGACGAAGCGCGTCCACGAGACACAGTCATAGAAAGATCCGTCTCTCTCAAATCGCACTGTTATACTGCCCGTAGACAAGGACAACGCTTTAGCACCATTGAATGCCACTTCTATTGGCGAGATGGTGTGCGAGGCGGCCGCGCCTCCGTCAGCCATCTGCTTTGACCCAGACACGAAACCATCTACGTCCCCGCCGTACCTAGACCAAGCATTTCAGCTTTCTGGGCAAGTCAAGTTGAGTGAGATTACGTCCGATGTCTTACCATGAAATGTTGATGGCAGTCTTGGACGCATCGGGGTGATAGCTGTCACGCAGCTTTTGCCATTGCATGGAGTCTCGATAAAACCGCTCACGAACCAACAAGGCCTTGATTTGGATCTCGTCCATTATCATCGATGGATCCATACTGATTATTCAAGTATACAACGGCGCTCGCTTGCAAAGTCGCAGTTAATGACTGCTAAGTCGATTTCTTGACTGAAGATAAGTCGGCAACACATATAGCCGCAGCAGGGACGAAGATATCAGTCAGAGACAGGACGAACGGAAGAATTGACAAGTGATGAGAGCCGACAAAGCCCTGTTATTCATAGAACCCCGCCGTTTCAGGAGATCGGAAAAGACAGGCGGAATTGCTTGGTGCCACAAGTATCTGTGTAGCGCACGGCGGGCGTCAATTGCCCGATGTAAGACTCGCTTGCGCGCCAACGAGGCCCACTTGTCGCTGCAAGCCTGATGTGTGCGGATATCTGCTTTAGGAGGTCAGAAGCAACTCGATCGTCACTGTGTCAACTGCTCAAGGATGTTGAACTGACGGACTAAAGAACACGAAGCAAGGAGCAATTAAACGACTCGATCCCCTTACCCAATAGAGATACTAGCGCAAAGGCGGACACTACAAGTAGATGCGAGATTCCCAAGTGGCTCTTGTCGTTTCTGGAATCTGTCGCGTGCCCGCTTCAAATTGGGGAACGCGCGGCTGTCAGCTTTGTCGACTTGCAAGAATTCCATCGCTGCAAGTGAGCGGAGCTTTCCCCTTTGGTAACTCCGCCCTCGATTTGGAAAAGGTGAAGGCAGTGGGGGCCCAAACAAAAGGATTCCAGAATGCGCGCGCACGAGTCATGCGTTTTCCAAGGCACTTGCACAATGGCCGAAGACACCTGCAGCTGCATGTCCCTCTTTGGCGCACTGATGTTTCAACAGCACAGTTGGCATCTTCGTCAACTTTGCGGAGCTTGTAAAGCTGGGAAGTACATTGCCAAGGGGCCGACATAAAGACTTCGTAGGTGAACTACCGAGAATGTAAACGATAGGGCAATTGCTGTCCTTTTGGAACCCTTTCAGCCTTCGACAGGGCTGTTTATGCCTACTAGCAAGCTCTTCGCTTGCCCTTGCACACTCTCGCCGTTTCTACCATGGTAGCTCTGAAAGCAAGAAATTGTTCTCAGATGCCTAAATTCCATGATCATACAAACTAAAAAATAATTAACGAACATGAGTAAACAAACATTTGTACAACTGCTACCGGTACTTTATGTCACAGAGGTCCAGACGCAAAGAATGGCATCCATCAATGTCCGCGCCCGTACTACTCGGGTTTTCACTCGGCATGCTGCAAGTCGTGCACGTAGTCCATACTGTCCCAATCGGTGTACCAATCGAGATTGTCAAGAATGTCGTTGCTAAAGAATTGGTCGTGACTCGAGATGCTCAAGCTGTCGTGCTTGGTTCCGTCGCAAATGTCCAGATCATGGAGACTTCCACCATCCGGACTCAGCTGAGCAGACGCATTCGACCACTGAGCCAGAGTGCTGTGAGGGTCTGGCTGACTTTGCTGCTGGGCCGAGTAGCGTCGACTTGCTTCATGGAGCAAGCGGACCGACTCGAGACACTGCTTTGCCATCAATGACCACGGTTGCAGGTCCAACAGTGCAGCCTTGGCTACCTCCACCTGTCGCGAACAATCCGCTACAATGTCTGCATCTCGATAGTCCGAGAACATGGAGAGTAATGGAACCATGGCTGCTTGATACAAGATCCACGCCGCATGCGTCCCGGAAAACTGGCAGGCCTTTTGCCCCTGCCACGTCGTTGCTATATCCGTGATCAACTCGCCACCGGCTTTTCTGCACGTTTCGATCGAGTCTATCTGGTGGGAAGTCATGCCACCGCGGTTCGTCTTGCGCATAGCGTGCAACAACAATAATGGCCGATGCAGGATGATTCTTGATAGGCGGTACCTCCATCTGAGCACATTTTTGCTTAGCATGATACGCGCTGGTTCATTTGTTCCATTGTCGTGCACTGAGGAAGTCCGGAACCACTCTGTCAGAGCCTCGTCTAGTTCCTTGCGCTGATCGTCGGCGATCAAAGGGGACATTGCCATCGCATCCTCAATGCGTGTGCTAATCATGCAATACCCGACACTGTCCTCAAAAAACTTCGTCATAGTCGCAGAATTTCCCTGCACAAATGTTTAAATGTGACTCTTGTATCAAAGGCCTGTGAGACTCACGATCGGCTCGGTAGGAACCTTGGTTGTCACCGCGCCACTCAACCGGCCCATGCTCGGGCGGCCGAGTCCATTGCAGCCCCACGTATCCATGTTGAAAAGTGACCACCAGATCCTAGAACGCATTTCTAAGGTGAGAGGAGGGCTGGCACCTGGTGGTATGGTGTTCGGATCTTCCATGTCACGCTGTGCCACGGCCGCAAAGCGCGCCGAGTAATCTCGATGTAAGCCCAATGCCAATGCCAGCCGCAAGGCAGATCCCACCATAGCAATTCCTTCATCGGGCTGTTGTATATGATGTAGGTACACGCCTCCCAGCAGACCCAGAGCTTGTACAGTTTCCCAATGGGCGCTGAAAATACCCGGTTCGAGAAGTTGCTTTGCCTTGTTATAGTAGGCCCTGTGGCCGAGATCATTCGCCGTGCTGGACGCAATGCTACCCAGGGCAAGCACCACATTGAGCAGAAGATGCCAGCGTCTGTCCTTTCGGCTTTGGGCCATATATGTGGCCCGGAAGGATCGCTCATCAAGCAAAGGCTGAGAAGGATGAAAATACTCAAAGTAGGCATTGATAAGGGGGACCTCATCCCAGGCCGAGGATGCATCTGTGTCCAGCAAGTCATGTTCGGGCAGATCGCAGGGGAGGTTTGGAGCATGAGGTTTCTGTCCGGCCTGCACATTGTTTGCCTGGAGTTCGGTAAACACGCCCATGCAGTCTGGATAAATCCATCGTATAACCCTGAGCACTGCTGGCGGCATCGACACGCCGAGATACGAAGTGGGATGTTTCACTGAGAGAGGCAGTGCATTAACATCATGGCTAATGTTCGCATTGGCGATTGTACGTTGACTAACGCCTGCCCTATTGCTGTTGCATGCGAGATCGCGTTCCATGTCCCGTTCGTCAGGCACAGGCTGGAGTGATTCGAGATCTTCGGCCTCAGGGCATGTCGACTGAGGCGTGATGCCGCCATCGCTTGCTTGAATACTTGGAAGCGGGACTGTGGGAGATGCTAACTTGCGTAGTAATTGGGTGCGGTCGTACCCAGAGAGCTTGTGCAAGTCGTCAGGATGGACCGAGGGGAACACATTGTGAAGGATGCTTCGGTAGCGCTGGAGCTCCTGAGCTGCACTTCCAGAGCGGCTGGGAGTTTGTCAGGCGTGCTTGTTACACAGGGGGAAAGGGAGTCATCATTGGCGCACCTTTTAGCAGACACTGCGCGGCGTTCGCGCGGCTCGGTATAGTGGCATGATGCTGCCGTATGGCACCAGACGCAGTTCTCACAAGGCAGTTCTCCATTACATCTGCGAACATTAGCTCAAATCAGTTGATATGATGTGCTGTTCACAAGCCTTCTCTTCCGTCGCCGACAGCGGTCGCATGCCCGGGAGATGATCAGTCGCTGTCCTGACTGCCTGCCATCCTCATCCGACTTGACCTGTTTGTTGTGCAATTGAGCTGTTTTGAAAGTGTAGAACATGGCCTCGCCGAGCCGCGTGAACTGCACGGGTTCTCTACTCTTGCGAAGCTGTTGTATCAATCACATCCGGTGGAAGGTCACCTTCAGCATGTAGAACACAAGTGGAGACTCAAGAAAGCAGCGCAGTTGAGCGGGAGAAGTAGATCCTAAATAATTAGATGGGGTCAATCACTTCGGGACCCAATTGTGGACTTATGTAAGCTTCCGCTCTCGGCATCGCTATTACTCTTTGACTCTTTGAGCTACTAATTAGTATCCTAAGAATGAATGGAGATTCAATGGGAGGTATAGCTTCATTTTCTGACGATTGCTTTCTACCTAAATGCGAATATAAATCTCGAAAGTCGCTTTTACAATCAAGTCAATTTGTATACACCAGAACGCAGTTAGTTTTTGTCATGGGGAGATCTACTCCGGAAGGAGAAGTCGAGGTTACCTGACGAGGGGAGAACCTCTTCCCCACGCGGGGAAAGGGTTCTGCGGGGCCTCGGGAGGCACTTATCAGACACCTAGAGCTTGAAGCTACTCCAATTACAGTGACAAAGTCCCCTATAGCTCCTAAGCTTAGAGAATAGACAAACTTTTCAAGGAAGCCAAGTCTAAGGTTGGGTGCTAGTATTGAATATTGGTAATTCAATTATAACAGGAATAAGAATATAATTTTGGCTTAACTAAGTGAAATGCCTGCCCAACTCGTCGTGCAGGGCCTTAGTTGAGGCCATCCAGGATGTTTACTAAGGTACCCACGCATATGGACGGCGGAGTTGATGATTTACTAGCCTCTTGTCTGAATTTCCAAATACAATGTTTCAATGCGCCATATTCGCAAACCCGGCTACATCGTCTATGCTTTGTTCTTAGATGTCTAAGTCGTGCAGGAAACACCTTGCTCATTACAGCCAACACCATCACTTGCTTAGATTAGAAAGTTCGAATCAAGTCAAGTCTCATTCAGTAGTCTATCAATTATCTTTGGAGGCAATGTGGTAAGATAGCTTAACCTATCAACAGCCCACTTCCTCAGTTGCTTCATCCGCCACAGTCTGTGTTTCAAGTCCTGTTACCTGCCGCAGTCTTCGCAAGCGGCCCCTTCCACATGTCGAAATATGATGGATAATTTCTTCAAGATCTGTAAATTCTTGCTTACAGCTGCAGCGGTAGGGTTGAACCTGCTTCCTAATCTTTAGGCACACTCTAACATGACGCCGAAAATTGTCCTTGCGCGCAGTGGTTAGTCCACAAGCGCAATGAAAAAGCTCCATATCTTTCTTTGAATGAATGGTAAAGGTATGCCGCCTGAGGTCTCGTCTATTGACAAAGTCTCTCCCGCATTCAGAGCAAGTATGGACATTCAAGTCAGACTGTTCAGATTGTTTTGTGGTCAGGGCGGCAGGGAGGGGTCGGACTCCGCTCCCAATTTGCTCCTCAAAATCATACTCAGTAGGAAGAGACGGAGGCATCGAGAAACCCGTATTCTCAGTCATAATTTCACTTAGCTCATCAGAGCAAAGTTCAAGCCGTGGTGGCCGCAGGTCTACCATCAGGGTTTGATGACGCTCCGAGGTCCTATGCGGGATGTGAAGGTGCCCTGCACCTTGACCGCCTGGAGCCGGACTCCGGCTGGGCACATCAACCAACACGCTTGAGCTGCTGCGGTGCTGCAAATTCTCGTGTTGCACATGGAGCTCTTCGACCATCCACGGTTCAGACCGCTGCAAAAAAAGGGGCCGCAAAGCTCCTGAAGTATTTATAGGGAGACGAGATTCCACCTTGTCTAACGGATTGGCGACAAGTGACGGTGCATTGGTGTCCCGAGCGTCGCCCATACGTGTTGTCAGACCTAAAATAAGGTGGTCTATGACACTTACAGCAAGCCTTTCCAATTGAGTTACTCTAGTTGATAGGTCGCCATCGGGAAAGTTTGAATCTAGAGTATTGAAGACGATGGTTTGGCCCTCCTCCCTTAAGTAACTCTTTAATCCTTGCTGTAGTGTTTCAGTATAAAGATCATTGGCAAATGGTGAGGCTGGTCGAGATAGCAATGGAAATAGTATATCCCATATGTCGTACCATCGATCTGCTTCGGTTTTCTGCTTTCCTGCCGCCGAGACGATTACCTGCCACTGATCATCGCTCACACCTTCACTGTGGAGTGAAATAGGGGCACAAGATCTGTCTCTAACATGGATATCCATCGCTTCAATTGTCGAGAATTCGTTGCCACATGTGGGACAGTGATACTTTGCAGCCATGTGCTTTCGCCTTAGATGCTGCCGGACATCCGCAATCCTCAAGAGTTTGAATGTGACGCACGAAAAATACTTGACAGTATCATATTTAGCATAAGGGCAGGCCCAGGTATGTCGGGTACCTTCTTGACGGGCAGACGTGGCCTTTCTCGGCCTATTACGACCCGTATCCTCATCGTCCTCATCATCATTATCAGACAATAGCTCATCACGACGCTCTGTGCTTCCACGCCGCTTTGGAGGACGTGACTTGTTCGATTCCACCCATACGGGAGGTCCGGTCTCGTCAATTCTGGCACCTGCACCCAAAAAGTTCATCCAAGAGGGTGGCGCGCTGTTTTGTCGGCTCTTCCTCTGTTGATGTCTTGATGAATGACGATTTGTCCATATATCTGAGAAGGTAGCGTCTTGCCATGATAGATTAACCCTCTTAAACCGAACGGCTTCGTTTTCTTGTTCACTGATAGCTTGACATCCCGAGAACCTATATGAAGGTTTCGCTGTGTGCTGTGGTGACGCACGATTCATATAGACACGATCTTCTTCAACAGACAACCACGGTTCGCGCGATAAATCGTCCGCCGGAGGAACAACATCGGTCCAAGAAAGTTGTTCTGAGACGTAAGGGACGCCTAAGCAATTGATGGAACTGGTGTCGTCAAGACTGCCATGACTGGGACTAAGGGACTCGACATCGGATGTGTCCTGTACCAGGTCCGGCAGCTCAACTAGCGGAGCTTCAACGGCGGCCATGTTTGCTCTAGAGATGTAGCCAGATAGTCTCGGGAAAGCACTTCTAACAATGTGTAGCCACTTTAAAAAGATACAATGTATGATTGTCTTTCATACGCCTAACAAAGAGCCGTCGAAACCTAACGTAGCAAACCGAGGATGAAGCCGCAAACCCGCATGCGTAGAATGTATGACAAATGCACAACCATCCATCGACGGGATTGGTCAGCTAACTAGCCACGCCACAGCTTGCTTTGAGACAGCCTTAAGGCCGGTGAGACTCGGCGACGGATAAACTTGAAATGCTTTAAGGTAGGACTGATGGACGGACATCCGGGACTGGGAGCGCGATGAACAGCGTGCACGGCGGTGAGGCGCAAAGTGAAAGAACACCAGGAACACACATTTGTGTATCACGTTATTCGGGCGTAATTTGGGCAGCATAACAAGGGCAGGGAGGTGGGGAACACGGCACAGCCAGGCCAATCAGCAGACACAAAGCTCGGTGAGGTGAAGAGAGACATGCGCCTCAATCACACAATTGCGTAGGCTCTCGTGTTTCTCTTCTTTCATTGGCTGCAACCTGACTGAGGCGCAGGCCTCCTAGGGGCATTCTCTTCGCGCCTCACATGCACATCTGTGTACGAAAGATTTGTGTGTTTCGAGGCACGAAGACTCGGAGGCGCCTCGCTCTGAGGGGCCTGCCTTCCCTGCACACTTGTGTACACCGGCAAATGAGGCGCCGGGCTCGTGTCCACTCACACACGGCAGAGAAACAGGAGAGATGCCGCCCAACGGACCCATCCACCGGAAGGAGGGTAGCTGGTAGCACTCCCTTTCTCTCTCAGCTGCTACGTGAGCACTGGGATTTGAGGGTCTTTAAAGGGTTCCCCTTCATGCTCATCTCTCCTTTCTCCTTGATCTTCTGCTTTATCCCCTACTACCACTGCTCTGCTGCACCTGCTTTGGAGACTATACTTGCAAATATATATATATATTCAATTTCAAATCCCAGACCTCAATCGTTTACAATAACATAATAGCAAGCTTATATCCTGCTGCGCTAAACCTCCGCTGTCGTGTGGGCCTCATTTCCACACTGTCATTACATGAGAAATAATTGCTAAGACAAGATGATCAATCAGCTTCGCTTAGCACAGCAACAGTCCATTCATCTCTCGGCTCTTTAATTACCAGACCGCACCTTCACGATCAATACGCTGCTATAAACTCAGCTCTTACCGATGGCAGCTGGAACAACCCACGATGACCCCGTCACAGCGACCTTGTACAAAGAAGCACTCGACCTACAGACGGACCCTATTACATTGTCACGTGTTGCTGCAGAGCGCCTTTCCGCGATGACTGCCCGCAAAGTCAGCAACAAGCAAGCCGAGATGGATGTCTTATTGAGCTTCTGGGGTGAGACAATGCAGGCTGCTGGCAAGATTGCATCTGAAAATGGTATTGATGCCGAAACGAACAAGGGGTATGGGATGAGATATCATGGAACCAAACAGGATCATGAGCTGTCCAACATGGTCTTGAATTTGGAGGTCATTGATGGCTCGGTGTTTGTCGCGACGCTACCCTAGGGGAAACGATAGAGGCTGCAGAGACAAATTGGCATATGGTTCCTCGCATCATCTCAAGGAATAGGGACACAATGAAGCACAATGAAAGGACTGATATGTCTGCCCGTGTAATTAGATGTAGATGATCTCGCAAGGAGAAAGCGGAGAGACAGATAGAGTGGGCATAGCTGCACGAATATAAGACACTGGCTAAGCACTGGACTGCTTGCCTGCATTTCGGCTTTTCACTTTATGGGGTACCAGCCTCCCATCGACATATTTAGCTGAGCACAAATTGTAATTGACTTCTTAGAATGTATAGACTATTGTCTCTCCACCCTGATTGAGCATAAAAGACATTTGTAAGCACCTAGCTGTCACGGAAGCGCGGCATTAAGCTGACATGGAGACGGTGCTGTGTTTTATTCAGTAAGACACAACGATTTACAGATTGTATTCCTCCAGCTACCCTAAGATGTTGAAGCCATTGTCCCAAGCTTTGTCAGGCGTGTTGTCATCTTCGAGTCAACTAAGACTAAGATGTCATTGCAAACGCAAAAGTATGATGCGGAAGTCAATTTGTAGTGTATAGGCTGAAAGGAACCATCGTTCAATAATTATTGACGTTTTGTTGACCTTCAAGTTTCATACTTTATGAGTGCATTTGATCACAGGTGTCACTTGAAGAGATTGTTCCTTGTACAGTTCTGTTTAGCTTCCCGTAAGCCCGTTCGTTTAAAGCTTCTAGAGAGACGAATCTATAACGAAAAATAAATTAAATAAATAGTGACACCTAATACCTTTTGCCCTTTCCGTCAGTAACCAGTATCGTACAGTTAGTTGTATTCTTGAAATTCGTCCACAATTCGGCATTTAAAAAGCCTCCTAACATAACTAGCTAAATGATTCTGATGTTGCTAGAAGTTTCGTTGATTATGTCTGTTGCGCATAAATTATAAATGTCGCTGTCTTCCACAGTTTGATCTCTATAGTAGTCAGGCGGTTGAAGGCCAATGTCGAGGTCAACCCCAAGCCTACACCTTTATAATAAATGGCTCATTATAACTGATTTGGTTGGCATGAAAAATCACTGCAGTACGTGATAGAGCTGCTAGCGGCTAATAGAGTCTAGATTTTCAACCTTGGAGAGGCTCAGATGGAGTCGATACTTGAAATTTACTCAAAGTCCCCTAGACGGTAGCGATTTACTACGCGATGGGAGCATGAGTATCTCAAAACAAAAACCATTTGTTGTCAAGGTATCAGAATTGAAAAAGTCACTTCTATCTTATGAGGCATTATGTGAGCGTATGTGGTGAGTGTCAAAAGCTCACGCTTATTCATATAGATACACAGTGATCAGCCTCAATTTCTCTGTCTCGCTACTCAATGGCAAGTTAAGTACCATCACGAGTTACTACCTTAGCCTTCTGTGATCTTTGGAAGACTCTTAATGCAATTTCATCTGGCCGTACTCTCCAAAGCTAGCATATTGTTGCGGGAGATATGCTTCGATATGTGAATCCGTTAAGAGGTAGCAGGTGAACAAAAGCACACATGCTAACTCATACTATTGGCAACCCGCCGAGCACTCCCGATATCCAGGTAGGAACTGTTAGAGGGATCATTTCCACCTGCGCCTGACAAGGTTCATGTCAGACAGCCAGAATAAAAAGCTTTGATCTGATAATATTAGTCAATCTGATAACATTTAGCGAGTCCTCACAGGACGCTGGAGCATTCCGCTAACACCGAAAGAGAGTTAGGGTTAAAGTATTGGGACCAATCATACACGTTTCCGCCGTTTTCAATGGGTCCTCCATGCACGACAAGTGGGACTCTGCAACTAGCGAGCGGCTAAAGCGGCATGTGGCGTGTCCCTAGTTATGTAATTCGATGTTCCTTCACACTCTGAGCTCGGATTTCCGAGATTTTCATAGGGTAATCTACCCACATTCAACAAGACCAACATAGGGTTTCGTACGAGATTTTGATATTTGGGCTTGATCCTTCCGCATTGCGCCATTTAGCGAAGCTCCAATTGCTACAGACTTGTACGCGTAGGCTGCTTCGAGACCCTCAAGTCACGCTCCTCCTCGTCCCGTTGTCACCCACTTTGCCGTAGTCGGGCGCCACTTCTGCAAAGTTCAAGAAACCCCTCCCGGTTTTCGCTAACCAAAAGTTCAGTTCCACCATTCTAAGAGTAGATAGCCGAGCCAGACCCCCATAATTCTTCCCTCTCATCATTTCATAAGCACCATGCTGGTTCCAGTGGGCGAGCCGGTTACCGGAAAGATCACACTATAATCTCCTGCGTAGCACATCGACATGGTCATGCGAGGTTCAAACATGGTTCTTCTCTGACCATTGATCGTCTCGTGAATGGAATTCGAGACTCGCCCTTCTCGTGTAGCTTGTGTGAATAGCATCCTTTCTCGAATTCTCAGGTGTCCACTTAAAGCGCCCAGCCAGCTAGAACCCCAGCCAAGCCGTCATCCGAACTTCTTCACAGATGCATGGACTGGTAGATCACCAGATGGTCCCAGCCGGGCCGAGACTGCACAAACTAAGCTTTGCTAAGTGAAGAGATCTTTTGCGCTAACAGGGGGTTGCCACCATCGGAGCATCATGCAAAAAGATCTAATCTTATCAGACGCGTAGCATTCTCGAGACCCCTGTCAGCCCATCGACCCACCACTGACTAGACATATGCAAAGCGGCGAGCCCTACAAAGAGCTCGATCTCCTCTCCTCCTGAACATCTTGTGTGTGCTTGCGCTTTGCTTTTTCGCCCACCGATAGTCGTTTTGCAGCTCAACGGCATTACACTTCACAATGGGACTCTCACTGAGACCCGGCTTCCTTCGTCGCGGCAGCGATGAGATTACTCCCACCACGGACGACACGCCTGTAGCTGTCAACACAACCGCCAATGCTGACAAGGACGGAACCACGATCCCGCTCGATGATGCCCTCAAGGCCGATCAAGAAGTGCCTAGCGAAGACGCTCAGAATGGTGTCCGGGATATCGAGGCTGTCACATTGGCCTGGACCAAGAAATCGCTGATCAGTGTCCTTATTTCCGTCTGGTTCGTCTACTTGCTCAACGCTTTCCAGAGCTCCACAGCGGGCAATCTGGTTCCCTATGTCACCAGTGACTGGGGTGAGCACTCGTTGATGACCGTCGTGGACGTCGTCGCAAGCTCCATGACTGCGGCTGTCTTCATTCCTTTGGCCAAGTTTCTAGATCTGTGGGGTCGAGCTGAAGGATTTCTGGTCATGGCAGCCTTCTCAGAGCTTGGCCTGATCTTGATGGCCACCAGCAAGAACCTTTCCACTTATTGCGCTGCCAACGTAAGTCAATGCCAAAAAAAGTCTTACCCAGAGGAGGCGGCAGTAGTTTAATGAAGTGAGATGACAGGTGTTCTACTCAGTCGGCTTCACTGGTCTTATCTATAGCATCGATGTCGTCACCGCCGATGCGACCAATCTAAGGAATCGAGCCCTCGCGTATGCCTTCACCTCGTCTCCCTACATGATTTCTGCTTTCGCTGGGTCCTACGCTTCCGAAAGCATGCTCTATGACATTGGCTGGGGTTGGGGCTTCGCTACATATGCGTTCATTCTGCCCCTAGTATGTGCGCCATTGTACATATTGTTGAAAGTCAACCTTCGCAAAGCCAAAGCTTTCCATGTCATCGAGAAGGAGCCTAGTGGCCGAACATTGAAGCAAAACATCTGGTTTTACCTCATTGAGTTCGACGGTCAGTTATAGTGTACTCGCTTCTTTTGGCTCACCGCGACTAACTCAATTGATCGCGTTTTTAGCTCTCGGTGTCTTCCTCTTCGCCTCTGGTCTAATCATCTTCCTCCTTCCGTTTAATATTGCGTCTTCTGCACCCAACGGTTGGGCGACCGGCTATATCATTGCCATGATTGTAGTTGGATTTGTACTGCTGGTCGGCTTCGGCGTCAACGAGCTCTGGCTCGCCCCTGTGCCCTTTTTGAAGTTCCAATTTCTGACAGACCGAACTCTGGTTGGCGCCTGCCTTCTGGACCTGACCTACATGATTTCGTACTACTGCTGGAATGCCTACTTCACCTCCTTCCTCCAAGTCGTCAACTACCTGTCAGTTGCCGAGGCTGGCTATGTCAACAACACCTTCAGCGTTGTCTCTGGATTCCTTCTATTCCTGGTTGGCTGGAGCATTCGCAAGACTGGATACTTCAAATGGCTCCTCTGGGTCAGTGTGCCGCTCTACATCCTCGCCCAGGGCCTCATGATCTATTTCCGCAACCCGACAGGATATATCGGCTATATCGTCATGACCCAGATCTTCATCGCCATTGGAGGCAGTGTATTCATTCTCTGCATGCAGCTCGCTGTGCTTGCGGCCGTGGATCATCAGCATGTGGCAGCCGCCCTCGCTATGCTGAACGTCACCGGCACTGTCGGAGGCTCTGTTGGTTATACCATCTCGGGTGCTATCTGGACCAATGTTTTTGAGAATGCCTTGATCAAATATCTTCCTAATGTTTCTCTAGACGATATTGCCAGCATCTATGGAGATCTTGATGTGCAGTTGAGCTATCCCAAGGGTAGTGATGAGCGCATTGGTATCCAGAAGGCGTACGGCTATGCCCAAACTCGCATGCTTGCGGCTGGCACTGCTATTATGGTCTTGTCGTTTATCTGGGTGGCGCTGATCCGGAACTTGAATGTTTCGAAACTGAAGCAAACCAAGGGCAATGTCTTCTAAGCAAGAAGCTTGGGATATTCAATATGACAGTTCGACGGGTCTCAAGCATTGGTATCTGATACATTCATATACAGGACTCACTACGCTTGGACCAATAGGGTGAACTTGGTGAGCCTCGCTGCTATAAGCTCACCCTGGGTCTTTTTATCAGGGTGACCAAGGTTATTTCTGAGTGACCAACACGCAACTTGTCTGGTTCTGACAAATGAGTAGGAAGTCTAATCTACTAGGTGTCGAGCTAGTCAATTCTCTGAGTAGGGTTATGCTGATGCCTTGAACTAAGACAGCTCAGTTCTCTTTATTATTCAGTAGGGCAATACCAGACGGGATTATGACTGGTGACTGCTCTGTATGATGTCTTTGTGTAAATAATAGAAACCTCTCACAAGAATTATCATTCTTTCCTGTCTATCTGCGTCTCTAATACAAATTGCAGTGAGGATAAAGGTGCTTACTGACAAGTTTCATAGATGAAGGGTCTTGGGCGACGAGGACTGATTTTACAATATGATCCGCTTGTTATCAAGCCTGACTTCAATGAGGAATCTCTACTTCTTTAGGAGTTGGTCTTCATCAGACTAGACTTGATCCCGAAGACGGGCGGTATAGGAGCCAGTGATTCAAGGGTTCCCCTATACGGCGAAGTCTCATGGCATGCTACACTGTGGAGTCGTAAGCGCGTGATTTGCTAATGGAAAGGTCTATTCGCATTTCTGTCCAAAATGTACGCCCTATGGATGAACGATCAAAGAGGCCTTGCTCTAGTCAGCCTTACTGCAATATAATACTCTCTTCGCACTATGGTACTTGCTCTTGAACCGATAATTTGTCAAGGCTGACTAGATCTTTATTTCTCTGCTGATGCTGATAATAATGATAAGATCATAGGATCACTTCTGTAGAGTTGTTGGATGAGATAGGCATCGTAATTGATGAGCCTTGAAAAGGATAAGGAGCTGTCAGCTATGAAAAAGGGATGAACAAATTCCAATATATTGGTACAGTGTAAATATAAATCGGGATCTCTGGGGTTACAACGTTGAAGTTATCAAGAATAAAATTTGTTTTGTCGAATTTGAGTTACCCTCTCCTCTATAACAAGGCCTGATCTGAAACTTGTGATAGATTTCCCTAACCCCCTTGCTCTATTTTTGCACAACTGGGAAACTATGGAGTGTTTTGGTTTCTGATGTCGGATTTTTGAGGCCACTCCTATTCAATAGAACCTCACCAATAATATCAAAAGCGTTTCCAGGGACGCCTCCCTATATTTGTACACTGCTGTTGGTTACAGAGAAAAATTCTGTTAGCGCTCTTATACGTACGGAATTCTGAGATATTTTACCCGAAAATGGGCAATTTGAAGCAAAAGCTCTCATTGTCTACTATCTAAACTTTCCGAAGTTAAGAACTCATCACCTCTAGGGTAATCTTCAATGAACTGATCTCTGATTCAGATTTATAGGTTGATTACGCTCAACCTATGTCAACAGAGCATGTACAACCACTTTGCCATGGCATTCCCTCCTTAAGTTTTGCAATCGCTTCATAAAGTCTATACTTGATTCTCCCTGCCGTCTCTTAGACTTCTCGGAGAGAAGAAGCTCTCCCACATGAATGCCGCTCCATGGTAATATAATGTTTTCAACCCCTCTATCGAGATTTGCTGCGTTCACGTTTCGGATCTTCCCCTGCTCTATGAACCTATCAACAAGAAGCCATTTGACAATCCCCACAAAGTCTCGCGATTATTATGATTCCTAACCAGATCACATCTAGTTTCAGCTAATTGTGAGTAAGGAAATGATGACTCATGATAGTATCCATGCAACTCACGGCGGTAATGTGATTTCAATCTAGTTCATCTCAAAGGCATAGCCTATCACCATACTCTACAGCTGATACTTGAAATTCATGGAAGCATCTCCCCGGCTCTCGTCAACCAGTCCATCCCCCAGCATTTCAGCCTTCATTTTGTTCTCCCTCCTCAGCACCCACCACAACACCCACCACAACACCCACCACAACACCCACCACAACACCCACGTCAATGTCCACCCAACTCCAATACCAGCCAAACTGACTGCATGGCCAGTTTTGTAGTGAGGCGACTCCCGCGCGAGATGGATCTGCCCAGCAATAACACCACCCATATTTCCAATCGTCTGATTCATTGATATCGCCGTCGCCCGCTTATAATGTGGCGCCGTGTTACCATTCAGCCACGTGAGATTGAGGCCTGTGTAGACATAGCTGGTGAAGACAATGAGGAAGCATCCAAAGTAGTTTACTGCGGGGTTGTGTGTGCCCAAAAGTGTGGCGTATCCGGCAATAACAGTAAGGCTGAAGCTGAGGAGGATTGGGGCGCGCACTTGGAATCGATCGGCTAGATAACCTGCGGCAATGACACCAATGGCACCGGATATGTAGATTGGAATCGTAAGATACTGAGTCTGTAGACCTGTATTGCCGAGACCTTTGACGATGTTGGGCAGGAAGGTGCTCATAATGGGTAATGTTAATGACATTATGAAAACAAACCTATCGACTTTGGAGTCACTCACTGTATACTTGGGTGCACACTGAAATTTGAATGGCCCCAGAAAGCCAGCAAATTGGTGAAGTGAGGGCTGCTTTCACATCTACCCAAGAGAACTCTTCGTAGTTGCCTCGTTTCATAAGCCGCTCCTTCCCAGCCTTACGTTCTTCTTCGTTCGAGAAATAGGCAGTCTCTGGATTATCAGGGAACAGCCAATAGGTGGCAATGCCGAAGGCAAACGAGATGAGACCTTCAATGAAGTAAAGCCACCGCCAGCCAGAATAGCCACCCACTCCATCAAGCTGAGTCAAGGCATAAGCTAGGAGACCACCGAATGCGCCGGCCAAAGACATGGAGACCATCAGCAGAATGGCGCGCTTGGCAATCTCCTCACGCTTCCAGAACATAGACACGTAGAGGTTCAGGGAGGGGAAGAAAGCGGACTCGCAGATACCGAGCAGCAGGCGGCACACGACAAATCCAGCGTAATTTTGGAGGTAGTCTGCGACGAATTTGCACAGCTCAAGTATCCCAAACTAGTTAGACACTGCCGCTGCTTTGCTTAGGGAGTGCTCACCCTAGGGTTAGGTCTGCTCAGTCGTGGCTCAGGCATATAGACACGGTAAGTTGATATCGTAGGGATTAAGGCGTCTGAAGCCGGAAAACGACTTTGGGTCTTTGTGTTATGATGACTCTTTACCTCCACTTATGGGCTATTATGAGTCTGGCTACTGAGTCTGTTCTATATTGTAACTAGATATGATAGATTATTCTTATAATATTGATAGCATTGTCTCTATCATATCTGTGTTTGCTTCCGCTCCGACTTCTTGAAGGTCTGTCAATTCAGGAGGGATTACCTAAGAAATTATCTGAGCTAAGTCATGCCTACTATTAGGAGAACTAATGATATGCTATATTCCTATCTAAATAAGACCATTAGTAAATTATTGTGAGATTAGTATAAGTCGGAATTCCCTATCCAAATTCCCTTTCGGTACATATCTTAAAGCATACCAAGAAGTTTTTATATTACTTGAATATCTGACATACAGCTATCATCTTATACACTAAACGATATGGCAAGCTTTAAGGCTAAACGCTACAACAGAATGAAGAGGAAATAGTGCTCTGAACCCTCGTTGAAGACAACGATATGGAAAGCTAGATAAAGGAAGAGGAAAGAAAGAACAGCGAGCTTAAGGCTACCAAGTCCTTCTCTAGAAAATGGGCTGAACCATCGCCTCCATGGCATCAACCATCTCCTCCGTGACTACGTCAACAGATTGAAGAAATCGGAGCACATCAATGACCCATCCCTGGCAATTCTTTGTCACGGAAGCTCTGTTCTCCGCCTGTGGTGGAGGCACGGTATTAGCATAGTGATTCAGCCATGCTATTGCAAATCTTGGAGAAATATGCTCTAGAGACTAAAACAACACCTTTCTTGCCTTATTGATCGCCGAAATATCCCATTGTATTAGCTTCGTCCTATCCATCCAATGCATCCAATCAATATCTCGAGATGGTTTCATGATATTTGCGTACTCCCAGTAGTCTGGAAACCATCCTGCATTCTCCCAGTCTATAACCCCAGTGATGTGGTCATCTTTGACCATGATATTCCTTGGTGTGAGGTCCCCATGGGTAAAGACTGATATATCGGATCGGGGAAGCATCTCGGGCAGAGTGCCCTCATAGAGGCGTCCCCAGAAGTGGTAGTAGCGTTCATATATCCTTGCTCGCAGTGCTTCGTCGTCGAAGAGCGGCCTAGGTGGAGTCTGTAAGTCTTTAAGAAGAACATCAATACTTGGGGAGCCATCAGCGCTACACTGATAGAGATGCAAAAGTTCGGGTGGTCTAGGGATGTTCTGTAGCTGCCCAACAATACGCCATATCTCTCGACATATATAAGCCTTCGTCTCGTCGTTATATTCTCCCCAAACATTCTCTAAACTTGTTCCCTCTACTTTTTCCATTGATATTGACCCATGCTCTTCGTCTCCGACCATAAAGAAGTATGATATAAACAACAAGGGGATGGGAACATCTGTATGTTGCTTTACGAGTCTCATAGCAGCTACCTCATTTCTTGTGACTCGTCTGCCTCTCTTCTGGATGCAGCCAGGGCCGATTTCTTTGACTACAGCCCCGCTCTGCCGAGAAATAATAACTGGAAAGTTATCGCCACTCTCTAAGCAATGGAAGGTCAGTATACACGTGGTGCCTGCGGGAGATGGGGCCACGAACCGGAAGATGACATCGCGTAGACGCTGACAGACTTCGATGATGATTCGGAGGAAGCCATTCACTAGGCTTCAAGTCTATCAGGTATCTTGAACACGATCACGCTGGATTCTTGAGTTGGCATGTTGTGCTGTGTGAATCAGAGAAGGACGAAGAACTATGACTGACGTGTTGAGTGCGGCGTGCGTGAGGCATTGGAAGTGGGGCAGCTGCCAATCAGCAATCAGTCTGTTCCATGCCTTCTTATAGAGCTCTGCGGGGATGTTGTGGACAGCTGGAGACCGCCGAGATTCGCGTTCCGCTTCCTCATTACGATCTTCCTCAACCATCTCTTGTCTAGAATGTTCTAATTCATCATCGTCAATGGTCGGAGGCATTAAGGTGTTACCGCTAGCCATAATTGACACAAGGCCTGATTAGGTTGCGATCGATAGATAAATATATAAATGACATCGCTTTGCCAAACTAGTTGAAAATAGAGAGGTGCAAGACGAAACAGACAAGCCCGAACAATTTCGCGTCACGGAAGAGTCTCTTGAATTGTACCGTGCAACCGACCAGCCAGTGCATATCTAACTTACACGAGCTTAGTTTACACTTGGCACACAAGGCAACATGCACTACCAAAAGAGCTTTCAAGTGCGCGACTCTTCTTTTCAATGAACCTCACGAATACCTACAAGACAGATCATGTCTGATATCCCCTCCGAAGTGACATGATGGGGTGGGTGGGGGTCAAGGATACGTCGGCTGAGTCCTTGCCGCGCCCAAGTCCATGGATCCGGGTTACAGGATTGGCTCTCGCGGTATCGGCGATGGTGTGATGCAGCCGGACCGGGGCTATCCACGTGGGATGCATGCGATCGGTAATATATTCCAATTGATGATTGATACGGACTTTGACTGATACGAGTCTCTACACTTATCTTGTAAATATAGCATGGCGCATACTGACACCCCATCGTCATCGCCAAGGAAACTCCGCATCGCTATCATCGGTGGAGGTTTGGCAGGCGCATCTGCAGCTGGTGCCTTGTCCCGTCTCTCAGATGTCGAGGTGCGGCTGTATGAGCGCGCTCCGGCCGTCCGCGAGTCCGGAGCGCAGATCGCAGTGATGGTGACGGCGATCAAGGTCCTGCGCCGTATGCTGTCACCCGCCGCATGGGATCACTTCCAGCAGGTCTTATACCGGGGCGATAACACAGATGGCATCCATCATCGTCACTGGAAGACAGGCGAGATACTTGCCACAGCAGTTTCGCCCGATACGCCACGGCACATGCAGGAAGGCCGTGCCTCGCGGCCTCTGCTGCATAAGACGTTGATGATGGATGTGCCGGATGGCGTAGTGAACTACCAGAGCGAAATTGTCCGCTTGGAACCGCGGATAACATTGCATGGTCAGAAAGAGGTTGTGTTGCATTTTAGGAACGGACAAGCGAAGATAGCGGATCTTGTTATTGCGGCGGATGGATTGTATTCTGTAAGATCTAAAATACACATTTCGGCTTTGTTGTTAACCGACTCGGACAGAAAATTCGGAGACAATATGTCCCAGAAACAGATATCAAGTACAAAGGTCTTGTTGCATACCGGATCAACTTTCCGCTTGTACGAGTCGCGCATATCAAGGACCTACCCAACGACTCCTCTTCATTCCGAAAGGGGTCGAACGTCGTCATTATATCTCGCTTAGAGCCTGGAACGTATTCATTTGCTGCATTTCTTCAGGAGCCCGAGGACTTCGCCAACACTCTTAGATGGGAGCACGCTCTAGGGAAGCAAGGTGTAGCCAGGATCAAGGAGAAGTTGGTCGGCTGGCATAGCTTGGTGCAGCAAGTTGTGGATGCCTTGCCGGGGATCGAGGCCTATCCGCTTCAAGCCACGAAGTGGCTGGAGAATCTAACTAAGGATGACTGTGTGGCATTTGTCGGGGACGCAGCGCACCCTACGGCAGGAGGATGGGGAACAGGAAGTGCATTTTGCTTCGGAGACGTGTGGGCTCTATACCGCTCTCTTCATCGTACCCACGTGTCTCGACCCCCGACGATTGCATCAGCCTTGTCACCTTCGGCACGCCTAGCTAAGCCAAGTCCAATCCTCACAGACTCGGCCACAATACCATACGACGTGCCTTATGCTCTCCATCTCTTCAACGAGACTCGTAGACATTTCTTATTACGCGTGGAGCGTCAGTTCGAATACGATCGAGCTGATGGGGTGTATATTAGTGAGGCGCTGGACGACGATGAGGAGTTTGTTCGGAGATATCAAGAGCGGTATACGGTCAACTGGTGGATCTTACAACATGACGTTGATGAAAGGTGGCAAGATGTCGAGGCTGAACAGAGACATTTGTATACTCAGTCTAGACCAAGAGAGTTAAAGAGTAGAATATAGACTCATAAATAGACACTAATCGGTATTATACTCCAGAGACTTCAACAAGGGCGGGAATCGCAGAACAGCTAGTGGACGTGCGCCTCATTTCATGTTTGAATAATTGAGAGCGTAGGGGTTTTCGGTCCCCCGCTGACTTGTTAAGGCGGAATCAAGCACATTGGCTTCGTGCTGACTAAATCCGACGCACGACATTTCCCGTGTTAAGACTCCCCAGTCATATCATATCACTAAACACGAAACTATCGCAATGGGTACCAGCATCGACCACACGTTGAATGCGGACATGAGCCTCCTACCGGCCACGTTCTTCGAGTCACCCCCCAATGTCGAGCCGGGACCTGGATCTGAAGCATTCACATTATGAAATCCGTAGCATTCGTAGTGCTGCCAGACAAGATGCCAGAGAGCCCCCATGACTTGAAAATGCTGCGACTATATCCGGACCTGCAACAGACGAATCTGTTTGTGCTATTGAGGTACTTGTGGCTCTGGAAGGGTCAAACCGCCATAACTCTAAAGTTACCTAAGGGAGCCCGAATGGATAAAGAAACCAACTAGAGGTTAATGCGTGTCTCGTTCTTCTACTCAATTAGAATTTCGTCAATCATGATTCATGAAGTGTTTGCATGGGCTCAGCCATGGTAGTCGGTCGATCTACAAATTCTCAACCACACGGCAATAACCTCGAAACCATGCTGACAGTCGAATTGATACTGCGCAACTCTCCTCGAGAAGGAATTAATAAACCCCAGAGGAGAAGAAAAAGAGACCTCGACCAAGATCTATCAGGAACTGGCGCCAATGAAGACAACCAGTACTGCGGCGTATGCAGCAACGCACGACAAGACAGTCTCGGCTTTCATGTCCGAGGGGGCGAGTGACAACGCTATCGCAAACAACAATGTAGCTACAGTAGCCGTCAAAAGAGTGGTCAGAAGATCATTATGCAGGATCATGATGAGCATTGGTCCAATCAATGCTAGCCCTCCAGATATGCCCGCCCACAGTCGCTCATATATGTGAGCGAGGTTTGTTGCTATATACCTCTCGTGGCGCGATGTGCCAGGAAGGATAGGTTTTCGATCGTCATAACGAGGCTTATCGTTGTTGTAGGCGTCGGGAAAGCGTGTTTTTAAGACATTGCTCACCCTGCCCTGCATATTCAGATCCGGTATGATGTCTTTCATGAGTAACACGCCTAGAGGTTGTGTAGTTGAGATGACGAACGGATCCGCCTCACCAGCCCTTTTCGATTGCAACGTCTTCTCTACCATGAAGTCGTAATTCTGGACCGCGGAACCTAGGAAGGTTAGTTTAGTTCCTAGTGGAATGCTACAGAAGCTGGGCGCACAATAATCTGCTAACAGCAGCTTTGCCTTTTCCATCACCTGGTCCGGCGCTTTCATATTATGATGAATAATGCCCCCCACATCTACTAGCTGGCGCTGAAGATACACGATAAGCATTCTTTGTAGCGTGCTCAGGAAGATTTCATAGCCCTCTGGATGTTTATGCCGACGATCGCTAGGCCTCTGGCGAAATATGTGAATATCTCCGACGGCGTGTAGAACTTCATCGAAGGGTCGCTCGAAGAGTCCTTCATATATTTCCGGCCGACCCTGACCTCGGGTCGGAACGGGGTCACTGGCATCTGTGGGAGCTGCTTGCGATATTGAGTGTTCTGTCGAACGGCCTCCATATTTATTTGGGTCGACAGGTACTTCCTGCTCCTTTGGCGCTGCATCTGGGCTGACAACCGGGTTATTCTGGCTCATACCTTTCATGATTGTTGCTATCCAGACTGAAACATAACGATGTCCGCCCTCAAGCGGTCTCTAGAAGTGGATTTCCAACCCCATATAACCGTGCTAATAGAAATCAATGTACTGAATTGATAGTTCAGCTGATAAGCAGAACCAATGGTGTAAACACACGTATCAATTTTTGGCCCCCACACCCTTCACCCAGAGGTTTTGCCTGCCTTGTCTTGCGAACACAAAAAGGAAGAGGGAGAATGTTTGCTGACCAGTAAGTAAGCTAGACCGGAGGGAGATATAGAGTTGGAGGACGGCTGAGATCTAGGGGTCTGGTGTTCCCAGTTCAGGATACTCCTCTCCAATCGGATTGGACCTTGATGATTCCGGATGTGTATGCAGGACCTCGTACGTATGGCAGCACTTCACGGCCTTGCTTAGCATCTCGGTGGCTGAGTGTTGTTGAAGAGGCCTGCAAGAGCTCGTCAATGGCACCAGGCCGTAACACCAGAACTTGGGCTTCAGATTTACGTAGCGGAGTATATTTGAACATCAACATGCGCATGTACTGTACCGGTACATACAATGTGGTAGATACAGCATGGTAGGATGTTGTTGACCACCATTGTCTTGCAGGTCACTCCTCGTACGATAAAACAGATAATGTTAAGCCTAGCCTAATGACCTCAGTTTACAGGGCGGAAAATTCAAGCTCTCGCTCAAAGCATGTCTGAACGGCTGTTCTGATGAGCCAGGTGCAGTCATCTGAACCAAATTTGTGTTGAGACTCATGTGTTGAAGGTATCAGACCGGATTGGTCGTTATTCAAAGCGTAATCAGGAAGGGTTGCCTCGTACGAGTTTGTCGCAGCCAGGCATATTCATCCAGCCAGCTCAAAATCACTTGCATTGTCTCGTCTTCGGCTAACAACTGAGCCCCAAAGGTTAAACTAAACTAAATTCGAAGAGCGCTGTAGAGTCTCAAGGAACTCCTCCCGTCAGGCCTTGGGCATAATTGCACCGTCAGAGGAGTGCTACCGCTGGGCTGAAGCTGCCAATCGAATGTGCAACTATCTCATGCATGAATCTCGTGCCATGGTAGAAGACATATCTCGAGATTTCGACGCATGTGCTTCTACCTCTATTCATACAATCCGTAAACGCCATAAATATGCTACATGCATAGGTCCCATCCAGCGCCTTGCGTGCTCTATAATACTGATAATACACTCACTTGACAAGGTATCCCAAGACATCATTAGGGAGCCGCATCCCCATTCATCTTGACCATCTCGTACTCCCCCGCCCCGTCTCGCCCTCTCCCCCTTCCCCTGCCTCTTGAGAAGCCCTGCTCTTCGTCGCCCTGTGTCCCGGAGCCTCCTTCGCCAGCATTACTGCTCCCCTCACCATTACCAGCTGCGCCGTTTGCAGCAGCATTTCCGCCTCCGCTACCGCCAAAGGAGATGGGCCGCAACTCGCGATATCGACACCCCCACATCCCCAGCATGACAGCTAGACCACTTGACAGCGCCATGGCGGCCCACCAAGAGGCGTTGCGCGGGATCTGGCCTGTGTAGAGCGAGACGACGAGGAGATGTAGGAAGTGAACCGTCAGCGCGAAGTCGAGGACGAGTTTCGAGCGGATGACTATGAGGACGATAGCGAGGGCTCTGCGAACAGAAAGAGATTAGCATGCGCAAGGTCCTGAGAAATGCTTTCTTCTGAGAACGTACATGAACAAGCCTCCGTCCAAAATCCACAGAAAAGCAACCAGCCAGCCCTGCGTTGTGTCTCCTCTCACGGCAGACCAGCCAAACACCATGTCGAGCGTGAACTTTGTGCCGGCAACCAGCGTGCTGAACAGCATGAGCACCAGCGCGGCGACGTAGAAGACGGCCTGGAGCGCGGCGATCTGGCCGAGGATCTTGAGGGGCGGCAGCTCTGTCAGCGCGCCCGACCGCGGGGGTCTCCTCCGTCGCGCCATCTGTATTGTTGTCTGGTTCGAAAGGGTATACCTCGGGATCTCTCTGAAAGACGCTAAGAGATGTCCGGGGTCGTTATGAAGAGAATAGTCGGGATGAGGATCGCGCTACCTAGTGATCATGTCTTTCTGTTTTCTTTGCGACAGAATGCACCAGCCTCCAAAGGGGTCTCTTTCTCGGAAGCAAAGACAAAGGCGATGATGAATATTGTTAAGTCTTCGACGTAGGGTGTGAATGGCCGAATGCGATCGGGGATGATGTTGTTGTTGCCTAGCCAGTTGCTATCTCGTGATGGCGGTGCTGGTGTTGCTAGTCCTCATTATTTCAGTCAGTCAATAAGGAGAGGACCAGCAGCGCGGCAGAAAGCGCAACGTCAATCTCAAGGGTGCAGGCGCTAAGCCTTGTACAGTTGACCGCCTTCCATTCTGCCACTAAATTTCCAATGGCCGGCAAGCTCTCGGGAGCTACCTAGTATCACTCTTAGAGCTCCACCCTTCTAAAAGTCGACATCATCACGGAACTGCGGCGACGACTGTCTCTTTCTCACTCTCTTCATTCTCTTCTCTCTTGTATAAAAGAAACTGCGACTATAAATCTCTTCTGAAGAAACTCAAGACATACAAGCAAACTCGAGATCAATCCTCACCCTCGAATCACCCACCAAAGGGCTCCTCCGACCCCTCCGTCGAGTCCCCGACGACGACTCGATCGATACCCCCAGTCCAGTTCCTACCTTCCTCAACCGTCGACCAGTCCCCTGCCCTCCTTGCCTGCAACGAGCAATGGGCGTCTTCGACTTCTGGAAAGCCTCCTCCCCCGCGGACAAGCGCGCCGAGGAGGTGCGCAGCGGGGCGCGGGCGCCGGACCGCACCGAGCGCAAGCGCTGCTGGGAGGCCCGCGACGGCTACTTTGCCTGCCTCGACCGCGCCGGCGTGCTGGACGCCATCAAGGACGACGCGGCGGCCGCCAAGGCGTGTCGCGCCGAGGGCGCGCAGTTTGAGCGGGACTGTGCGGCCGAGTGGGTGAGTGGGCCTCTTCCTTTGATCTCTTGGGGCTCTTGTATTCTACCCTACCCTCCGCCCTTCACGGACGGCAAGTAGATGGGATGGGATGGGATGGGATGAAACGGGATGGGGGGTGGATGACAAGGCACAAGAAACGGGCTAACGCCGGCATCTCCAACAGGTCACGTACTTCAAGAAGTGGCGGGTCGCAGACTACAACAAGAAGCAGCGCCTCGCGCAGCTGCAGGCCGAGGGCGCCAACAAGATGGAGGTCGAGACCAGCCCGCGATGAGGGAGCCCCTATCCACTTCGAATCAATAATGTAAACGAGCTTCAATGCCGAGTAGGGGGACGGCGGCGAATTTAATACTGTATCTCAGTGAAGCAAAAGAACACGGCAGCACTGGGGAAACCCTCCTGGACCTTGTACAACTACCACGGCTGTACATCACATTACATTACATCAACATTACCTTGCTTGGTTGGGCGTTTCTGGAAAAGAAAAAAGAGAAGACTTTTGCTATAGGGGGTACCTAGGACATAGGACATATCCAACTCACATGATTGATGGTTTGCAATATATACATACTCTCCGACCTTACTCAAACCCCGGTACATCACAAGTGAAAATAGACCTGTTACGTGACAGGCTGGCATCACATCATCAATCTCGCACAAGCTCACACAGACACCCAGGACATTTCTTGTCTTAGTCTTGACAGTCATCCAATGAAGTCTATAAGGTATCATCGAAGCCATATACAACAATCAATGCCACCTGGTCCGTCCAGGCCTGGCCCCGCCACTTGGAACTCATTCTACTATAGCTATGTCTCCTCCCTCTTCTGCCCCAGCCCTTTCTCCTGCACTTCGTTCCTCTCTCCACACTCGGGTCTTCTCACTCCCCGCCATGTTTAAGCATCTAGTCGTAAGATAACAAGAATCCAGCCTCTTCAGTTGTGCAATTGTGCCGCCGCCCGCCCGCCCGCCGATTGATTGATTGATTGATGGTTAGAGAGACTGACAAAGGAAAAAAAGCCGAATTGATCTGATGTGATCTCACTAGACGAGGCACGCTGTGCCGTGGGAGATCTCAGGCGGTCGATTGTAATGTAACAGAGGATATAATCCCTAGCAGGAACCCCCGGTGTCGGTAAAGAAACGGGTTGATTAAGGGAAGAAAGTAGAAGAGGGGGAAAAAAAAACAATGAAGGCTGGTTTTATGCTGCTCGATGCTGTAGTGGTATCATGTCTTTCTTTTTTCGAATGGAGACCAAAAGAAAAAGAAACAGGAGACAGGGAGGTAAAAAAAAAAAAAAGGATATGGTCATTCGTCCACACAGGATTTCGGGTCGTCTGTTGCTGAAGCTCCATCCAGTCCTTCCAGAAGGCGTTATCACTGCCCTCGTATAGTATGTGTGATATGTATGTATTACAGGGATTTCCCGCCCTCTCCATGAGTCCCCTGATCCAGAATCCCATCCGGTTCGGACATGTTGAGACGTTGCGCATGGTGCTATGTTACGTGCTTCATCCAGCTCGTGGCAGGGGCGGCAGGGCCTTATCCAAACTCTCCCGACTGATCTGGTTCCGCATGCGCGCGCTGCCAGTCGTCGACGCCTTGGACGTCTGGCTTCCGCTCCGGGCTCTCGATCCAGCGCCGACGCCCACACCACTGTCTGCACTCTCGGGCTTCAGAAACCCAGGTCCGTATCCAGTCTTCGGTGGCGTTGGCGGTGCTTTGCTGCTCTTCCCGCTTCCGTGGGTCGCCAGGATCCCAGTCCCGAAGCCTGCGCCGTACTCCTCGCCGTCCTTTGCGGGGGTAAGGGGCCGCGCGTCTGAGTCGGTCGTCCGGCTGCTGAATTGGCTGTTGTGGCTGATCCTACTACCGCTTCGGCCCCCGGTCGAAGACGCCTCTGCAGCCTCCTCGAGCACTGGCAGTCCCGGGGGGTTTGTGGACTCCCGTCGCTCCCATTCCGGAGGGCCGTGTTTGAGGGCGGCCCCGAGACTATTCGACCCAGCCGCCGTCACCGCCGCCGCCGCCGGAAGTATAGCGCCTGTGGCTGCTGTAGTTGTCCTGAGGATGCGCTGGGGTATGTCCTCCTCTCTGCCGCCGTGCTTCTCGGCCTGGTGCTCGGCCCTGCGGATCGTCTCGTCGGCTTCGGGTGACCTTGCGCCGGACGCAAGAGGGCCTGGGGGAGGTGGAGGGAGATGCGTCGGCGCTGGGGGGATATTCGCAGTCGTCGACTTGCGACGCAGACTATTGCTCCAGTTGCCGGCGCGTTGAGCGTCTCCTTCCGATACTCTGGTCGCGGCAGCTTCCGCGGCAGCCCGCTCCTTTTCAATGGCTTCTCGCTCGGCCTCCTCGTGGGACATGGTCACTCCTTCGATGAAATTTATGAATCGCTCGCCGTATTGATGAGGGGGTAGGGCGGATATTTGTGTACGATCGCCGTACAGACCTTTCCAGAAGTGTTCGATCTTCTTGATGATGCCGTACTATAGGAACGTCAGCGGATACATTTGAAAGGCCGGAACTGCAAACTTACGTGTGTCAGACAATCGATCACTCCCAGGTAATATATCTCTTCCCCGGGGGTATTGTCTTCATGGGTTGCCCTCAAGCCACCGTCATCTTTGTAGAATATGAGATCGGACTTCTTCTCGTCACCCAGCTCTTCAGGCATTCCCCTGCTGCTTTGGCCCATGGGTATTGGTCTTTCTGCCTTGATCATCTGCCGTAGCTCCCGCGCCCTCCGCTGATTCTCTAGTTTCGACGGCGTTCGCATGAGGATGGAGTGAGGATCGAATTCATCCGAGACTTCGCCACCGGGGTTGAAGACCTGGAGAGTTTTGGCGCGGAGGTTCTCCTCGTTCCCCTTTTCCAGATCATGGACGCCGATCAGGAGGGAGTAATCCATGATCTGTAACCTCTGCAGCAACCGCACATCTTTATGCAGTTGTTCTAGGAATAGCCGCTTTTTCTGCAGTCCTAGCTCTAGATGTCGCTGCCGCCTCAGCCAGTTCAGGTCCTTGAGAGTCGCCCTCGGGTTATTCTTCAGATCGTCCTCCTTGTAATCTCTGCCGATCGTCGAACCCTTTAAGTCGAAGGTCATGTGAATATCTCGGTGTGGGGGAAAGAGGTTGTTCATGACCACAAAATGAATTTTGCGGCCAAAGGGCGTCTTCACCCTGTGTAGGCCGTAGAACTGGGAGAGCAGAGTATTCGGGTTCTCGGTGACGTGGTTGTAGTAGTCTTTCAATATCTTGCGAAGAAACCTATGCTCGGCGTGATGGATCGTTTTGATAATGTACTTGTAATCTCTCGAGAAGTAGAAGAAGCTGCCGCTCTTGCCAGGTGAGCCTAGTTCGGATAGTATATATTTGCCAGTGAGAGACATGAGGTAGTCGGCAGGGTCGAGTCGGAATAGAGCGCGGAGATGACGGAATACCCAGGGAGCGTAATCCTTGAACTTGAAATCGTATTTTGCGGATGGGACAAGCTCGTTGCCGGCACTACAGGCAAATGATTAGTATCCTTGCTGGTCAGCCATCAGGGGCACTTTTACTTACATATCAAAGGTAGACTTCTGCTTGGCCTCGAAATCTGCATCAGTCAGCTGGCGGTCCAGCTTCGCGTTTGTGCGGGACACGGCGACGCGAATGCCCGTTAGCATATTGTATGCGGTGACCCAGTTGGCATGTTTCTCGTCGACCTTGGTGCCCACGAGAACTCTGTCATCGTCTTCCTCCTCGCGCCTCTTCCTCTTGCTGGCCCTCTTCTGCCGGTACGCCTCCGCCCATCTCAGAGCGTCCTCATCTGGCAGTATCTCGTCGCGAGGCACCTCACTATGGAGCGATCGCGTCGTCCGTCTAACCAGACTGAGTGAGGCCCGCCGGCCGCCGAGCGGTGTTGAGGCAGCGGTGGGGGAGAAGCGGCCGCTGGCAATGGCCGAGTCCATCCCATCCCGTGATCCGCGGGGCGGTGCGAGCTTGGGTACCTCGAGGGTGTGACGGTGCTTCAGGCCTGCGGAAGGGGGATGCAAAGCACTAGGAGCGCCGGTGGTTGGGTTCGAGCCGGCGGGATGGTAGGCGGGAGGGGAGGAGAAGCGATGTGGTGAGAGTCTTTGTTGTTGTACATTGGGGTCCGGGCTGGGGGTTGAGGGGGCTTGGCTGGATTGGCTGGTAGCTGAAAATCCCGGAACGGTGCCGTTGGACGGGATGGTTGTGAGACCTGATGTGCCATTGTCTACGGTGGTGACATCTCCCTTGTTTACCTGCTTGATATACATCTCGACAGGAGACTGTTGGACGGAGCCAGCAGCCCCAGAGGAGCCAACAGAGGTGCGTGGGATGGCATCTTTGGGGCTTGACTCGAGGGGCTCGTTCTCTTTGGTGCCAATGGTCAGGGGCGGCTGCAGTTGTTGTTGTTGTGGTGGTGGTGGTGGATGTTGGGCTTGATGTTGAGGGTGAGACACTGTGCGGTCAACCAGCGTTGTCGTCGTCGAGATGCCGTTTGGCAGTGGCTTCTTTCCATTCTCTCCTTGCCTTATCCCGTTGACTCCTCCGCCATTGACTCCATTCGTTGCGGCGGGACTACTCATGCTCGGCGAGGCGGTCGAGTTTGAATCCCCATTGATCCGAGGTTTTGTCTCTGAAAAGGTTGAAGACTGTGCAGAGTGTGTGGAGGAGTCGTCGTAGCTGTCATTTGTCCTGTGGGAGCGGCTGGACTGGGCCTTGTAGGTGATTTGGCCGTTTGCCTTTTCGCGGGCGAGGTCGAACTCGCTGGCGGGATCGAGGCGGAGGATGCCGTTGACCTGAGTGTCGTCGGGCGAAGCGTGGCTGTTCATGAAGGTTGGCATCCTCTCGGGGGAGAGATGCATGAGCTACCCGGACGTCTTCGATGCTGGTGTTGCCGCCGCTCTTCGATGGTCTATGGAGCCGGAGAGTCGTGTCGTCGAGGGGGCGCGATCAGAGTGCAGCTGACAAGACTACACACGCCGGCCGAGGGGATCGTCACCGCCAATGGAAGAAGGCCTTCGCAAAGAATGGCCAGAAACAGGGGAGATTGAAGGGCTCGTCAATCCTGGCCCCGTTGTCAAGGCAGCCCAGAAAAAGCTGCTTGATTGAGGTTCAGGGATTGAATCGACCTGGGGGATGGTGTCGTCCTCGTCCTAGTCGTCTCTGTCGGTGGTCGTGTATACGCGATGATGGGGATGGATGATGATCGGGTGAGTGATGCTATTGCCGTTCGACCTAGATACTGCAAATGCTGCTATTGGTGGAGTTGGAGAAGGAAGGGAGACGGGGATGGAGACGGAGACGAGGAGAAAGAGGCGGCGGACGTGAGGCAATTCGCAGCAATCCGCATCCGCATCCGCATCTGCATCGCTCTCCTTCGCGCTCTACGCCAGCATCCTTTTTGCGTGCGTCCGCTAAATCGTTGATGTTCGTTATCGCTAACTTTTTTGATCGTCGTCGGTGTCGTCTTCAGAGTCTCTAATGGCGATTGGGAGATGCTGAGATCGTGAGTCGTGGGCTGAAAGCGACGGGGATTGGAGGAGGAAGATGAGGAAGAATAGAGAGTGGAGAGTGGAGAGGAGGTCGTCGTTGCGTTGTCGTCGCCAAGTTGACGAGATTGCGAGTTTTCGGGCGCCCAACAGCCACCAGCACCAGCCAGCACCACCCAGGACTACAGCATCAAGCACCTACCTACCTTAGGTACCTTACCTAGCTAGGTACCTAACAGCACTATCATAGTAAGCACAGCGAAGCCAAACAGAAAGGGAGGCGGCGGGCGGAAGGCCAGAACCACCCCTAGCCCCTAGCCCAGCCACTTTAACAAGCCAATGTACCCTTCATGCACACTACAGCACAATTACTGTGTATGGGCCACCTAAAATACTTGCATGGTATGAGTCGGGTTAGCACGGGGGGTGAGGGGGCGCTAATGCTACCTAGGTAATGCTGGCGGGGGGGGCCACTTGCAATTCTCAGCCCGACAGGCACCAAAACACCAACTGAGCGAGACCGACCGCTTGGATCGCCCCCCCCCCCCCCCCCCNNCCCCCCCCCCTAATAGCGCATCCATCCAAATCCATCCATCTCTTCATTTGGTGTGTGCTACCCTCACAACAGTCTCTTGAATTACTATGGACAGTACATGTAGTAGTAAGTATCATGATTATCGTGGTATATCAACGGTTCTACTTGATATAATGAATGGAGACGAGATAGAGCTGCCGATATAGACCTCGAGAAAGAGAAGTTGAGCCGGTGAAACATTGCTATGTATGTATGTGTATATATACATGCATATGAGATATGAGAGTGGAAGGCATATCGAAAACGAAACAGGAACAGAACGTGGACTCACAGCCCAGACAGACCTGGACTCGTCTAATTCTATCAATATCTCGATTGTCTCATTTGCATTCAGCAGTCAATCAAATCTCAAATCCTCCAGAATTGCGGCTGAGAGTCAAGTGTCTCGTCTCATTGGTGTACTTGCTGACACATCACCGCACAGTTGATGGATGATTTGTGTTTCTCTTCTCTACAGTCCTGTTCGATATCGAACAGTACATACTATTCAAAAGAAAGAAGAGTATCCCGTAGCAAGTCAGACCCTGCAGGAGAGCGATATGACAGATCATCATGGCAGGGCACACTATGTAGTATGGCACGGCATACATGCATGCACAGCGGTGGCAGGGACTCACATGCACTAGGACAAATATCTACGAGGCGCAGCATCAACACCCGTATTTCCGGGATTCCTTCTCCCTGGATCCCTTATTATTAACAAGACCATCCGGGATATTCGAATAGAACTTGCAGCCATTGACCGCTATTCTCTCTTTTCTCTATAGCGTCCATGTGATGACGACCTGTTGAACTGGAGTAGAGTACTGTAGACTGTGTAGTCTATAGTGCAGGTTACAACGCATGCATGAAGTTCTCCACGGGCCCTGGCAGCGATGGCAGAGAGTGACGATGATCGCCGTCCCCTGAACCGAACCAAGGCCAGGATACAGGATGATGGGTTTTCCTTTCCCCCCAAAGCGGAACATTCCTAGGTATGAGGTCATCATCCTGGCCTTGGTTTGGTTTAGGGGAGAACAAACGACCAGACAAGAAAGGGTTCATCCAGACGGGAAAGTGCCTAAATGCAAAATCATCCAGTCAAGCATACATCAAGACCCTGGATACCGGTATATGATATATATCATAACCTAACCTGGCATTTCAAGATGACGCAACTTTCAAGATTCAACATCTCCAAGTCATTTGTTTGCACATTATTCTGTGCTACAGACTACGGCAGATAGACACTCTTCGCTCTCGGAACACTCATTGATTTGCTTCAGTTACTGTACTACTAAACAGAATACCTATAGGCAGTCAGGTAGTTGCCATACTGCGTATGACCTAACCCCCGAAGCAAAAACAAGGAGCAAGGTCCCCCGGGCACATTGCCGTCCCTCCCGGCGCTGGGTGCTGCTTCTTCCTGCTGCCTCTCCCCCACAGCTCATTTCGCGAAGACGCGTCTCGCAGCCAATCTGACCGTCTCCTCTCACCGAACATGCAGCGACTCGCACGCGCCAAGTGCCTTCTTCCGTGCGCAGGGTCCTCGCCTACTACGGGTACTACCTTTTTTTACTATTTAATACCAATGAGGCTGTGTGATTTGAAAGCGGCTGCCTCGGACATTATATGTCTTCCGCCACGCCGGCCCGTCTGTGCTGTTGCATCCCCTAAACTACCAAGTACATACATCATGGGGGTGTGTATACGTACGTACGTCCTTTCGAGAGAGGCCTCATCATGGCAAAACGATGATTGAGTCTGATGCTTCTCTACGTCTCTGCGTCTCTCTGGCCTGTTGGTGATGGGGTGTGTGCGCGTGCGATTATTGCTATGGTATGGCATGATCGAGCTATCACATGCTAGAATGGAAAATTACCTTGGTCGACTTTTGCCACGTGGCTGGGCGTGCAGAGATGCATTACCATTCTTAGGAGATTGGTATGGTTGCATCCCCCTGACTTGACCCTTGGACAGGACAGAACAACATAAGATATCACGTTCTCGTTGTCGACACTTCAAGGCGGAACAGGAAGGATGAACATGCTGGACGTGATAGCATTGGATTTCTCGATAAACCATTTTCCATCTCTTCTCCAAGTAAACATGCGCCTCACTTTACAGCACCCCGTAGTATAGATGTACAGTAACATGTAATACAGACAGATAGCAGTACATCAATAGATCGATCAATCCCCTTAAGCCCCCGCAACCACCGCAAGCCCATTGTAGATCATCCTCTTGACCGCGTAGAACGTGCCCCCCTGCTGCATCGCCGGGCCCCCGTCCGTCGGCAGCCCGATGCTCTCCAGCTCGATGCGCCCCGTCGCCGACTTGCGCACCGCCACCGACCCGTCAATCAGCAAGATGCCCTCGCCCCGGAACTCGGCCGTGTGGCCCGACGACTGCATCGCCCGCCGCAGGTCCGTCAGCCGCAGGTCGCCCACGTGCAGCGGCTGTGCCACCGACCGCGCCGCCGAGGCCATCGTCGTCGGGAGGACATCGAGTGTCGGCACGACCGCGCCGGCCTCCCCCCCCTCCTCCTCCTCCTCCTCCGTGCCGTCCTTGGCGTCGCCTTCCTCCGCCGTCTTCTGCCTCTTGTTGGCGCCCTCGTCGTCGCCAATGGCATGCGGGTGCTTCTCCTTTTCGGCAGCTTCCGTCGCAAGTAACATTGCCGTGACCGTCACGATGCCCAAGCCCCGAACATTCTGCCACTTCAGCCGCCTGACCAGTGGATCAGCCAGCTTGACAATCCAGGCGTTTGTGTCCACGCTAGCATCCACCGAGGCACCAACCGCAGGCGTCAAGATGTCGACCGCATTGCCGTCGGTCGTGCCGATAAGCTTTTTGCAGTCTCCTGCCAGAGCCAGTGTCTCTTCCTCGCTGCCAGAAACGAGAATGAGTTTCCGCGGCTGGATCAGGGGTATCAGCATGGTCAAGCTTCGCTTGTCGTGAAGGCCGCTGAAGTCGACGAATGCGATCCGCAGGTTGATGGCGATCGTCTCCTTGGAAATGGCAAGCTTGGAGGGCCCCAGCAGCTCCTCTTCCTCTGGATCCTCTACGCCGTCCAACTCGTCAGCAACACCAGCTGAGCCTTCAGACGGAAGGAGAACATCAATGTCGTCCGAGACTGTCCTAGTAGGCTGCGGCCGCTTGTTCGGTCCACCGGAACCTCCCTTCTTGGCACCAATATCGTCCCATTTCCGTTTCTTCCCTAGACCTTCCTCGTTCGAGCCCTTATCGCCTTGAGCAGCATCCTGGCCATCCGCCTCCTCTCGCTCTTCTGCCCTGAGGAAGTCTTCAGGCCGTATAAGCTCACCAAACTCATCGTTTCGTTTTCTCCTGATGGGGATGGGGAACATCCTTTCTCGTCCCCTCTTTCCACGCACATCGAAATCGTACACACCCTTCTTCTTCAGGAGAATATTGATACCCAGATCCTCGTCTTTCAATACTACTTTCTTCCTGCTTGCTTGGCCCATCGTCGTCGAGACATTCAACGCCCGTCCTTGCTGCTCGGTCTCTGATTCCTCGGATTCCGTAGAAGACTCCGAAGAAGCATCATCAACTCCATCTCCAACAGTTTCCAGAACAGTGGCGCCGCCACTCTGCAAAGTGGCTTGAAGCTGCCGTTGTGTTGCAAGCCATTGTTGGTAGAGATTTAGTTCGGTTCCCTTGATAGCTTCCCGTTTTGCTTCTTCAACCTCCAGCTCACGGCCGCCGCCGAATACCTGCTCTACTGTGTCCCCGCTGGTAGTTTGTTCAGTAGCAACGCCGTCCTGTCGCTCATTCCACCATTGCCAGAGGGTCCTTGCAATGGAGGTCTTTTCGTTAGATGACAGGTTGGGCTTCTCCGTCAATACGACAAGGTTCTTGGGATCCTCGGCAATGGTTCGAAGAATCTGCTTAGAGAATCCCCACTCCAAGCTGGTATCACTGGCAAGAATAACACGTCCGGTTGCACTCCCATCTTCGGCAGCCTGACTCAGCAGGCGCTCAATCTGGGCTTTGCGTTCGAGCAGTCTGAGATACTTGAAATCAAAGGGTCCAGCTTCCTTGCCTTTCGTCCCCTCAGCGTTGCCGTTTGCCTTCTTCGCTCCTTCAGCAAAGACTTCGAATTCCCGAACAATGCTGTCGTCCATCCACTCAAACATGCTTCTAGCATGTCGCATTGTGCTGCTCACGCTACGGCCGGCCAAGTATAGCTTCGCCGTCGACAAAGCGCTTCCGTTCCCGCTAGCATCAGTCCGCCAGGCGTGCTCCATCAGGTAGGCCAGCTCCAGGACTCGCGCGCTCGAATCAACGGGTATGAGCACCGTGCCGCCCTTCGCGACACACGCCCGCACGTTGTCCAGCAGGTGCTCATCTCTCTTGGCGCGCGAGAGACTCGCCGGCGCGCGGCTGCTACACACGAGCGCTGTCGGCTTGCGGAGCTGTTCGATGACCTCGGCTCCCCCGTGCCCGCCACCCAGCCACGCGGCTCCGGCGAAGACATTCTCGCGCGCCTGGTTCCAGTCCACGGCGTAGACGATAGATTCTAGGCCGTGCTGTATGTGCCAAATCGTTCCTCCGAGAGTGTGACCAGAGTTGTAAGCCGTAATCTGGAGGCCGTTCAGGGGAGGCGAGAACGGTGAGCCAAGGGGCTGATGTGGTTGTGAGTACTTGAGAGGCTGGATAAGGGAGAAGTATCGAGCAATCTCTTCGGAAGTCGGAGCTTGGCGCAGGAAGTTGTGCTCGCCCGTCTGCGGCTGCGAGTATGCGTAGGTTGTCTCGGCGAGCGCGCCGTGGGTGATGGTAGTAGCCGCTGCTGGTGTCGAGGCGTAGAGGTCCTGCAGAAGGGTTCGTCCCAGGTCAATGACCGGTCGTGTCGCGTAGACTGGGATGCGGTTGAAGAGAGGAAAGTTTTTGCAGCAGTGTGCGTATGCAGCAAGGTGAGAGACAGTCGCATGGGTAAGAAGAATCAGCGATAGAGTAGGGACTTGTCTGGAACGACATTGTCAGTGGCCGCCGGCGCATTACAGCTCCCCGTCCCAAATAATGAAGGGATCAGGGCAGTAGAGGAAACATACTTCTCGAGCTCCTTGAGCTTCTCCACGTCAAACGACTCGTCCCAGCCAACATCAATCAAGACCTTGACGCCGCCATCGAGCTCGAGGAGGTGCTGCGATGCCGTCGACTCGGAGAGCGCTCCTTGCAGGGGAACAAAGGTGAACATGGTGGCTGTCTGGCCTTGTTGATCACCTCACAGGCATTGTAAGCATCGATTGGTAGTGCAACAGTCGAATCTACGACGATAATCAAGAAAAGATGGTGTTTGAGTGTTCTTGATGTTGTGCTGGGAATCTTTTCTTTGTCTGCTAGAGATGCTCCCTTGTCGCCTGCAGTTCGTAGCTCTGGCCTGGTTGGGTCAAACAACGGAAAGAGCTGAGCATCGGTCGGTCGTGCCTGCCTTTCGCGACCGGGAGAGAATGGGAAGCTGTGATTGGTAGGCGCATCGATTGGTGGGGAATCTGACTTGCAGGAAATTTTAGCGGCTGTCTGTCCTCTGTTCCCCTGGAACCGCCTGAGCAGTGATATCATCGGCCGATTTAGACCAGATTCTAGGGAACGTCTAGGCGCTTCAGAGGTGCCGCTTCAGCGGGCCTGGGCCGCTGGAAATGCTAACTTACGGTCCGTTCCATGCGCGTTTCGGCCCCGGAAAAACTAGCCGGAAGGATATCGTGTCCAATTTCACCCCACCACGAATTTGGCCCAGCATCAATCAAGCTGCCCGCCATAACAGCGAGAAATCTCATACCTCACCTGACTTCAGCATATCATTCTCACCGCGTTCAGTCTCATCTCACCTCAACTCATATGAGGCTTTTGAGTGAGTGAGAGAGCGAGCGAGCGAGTGAGTCTGTGTGTCCGTCCAGCGAGTGAGCGTATCAAAAGACGCCATCACGACCATGGACTCTCAGGGGTATTTTCAACAGGGTCAACCACAGGGCCAGAGTCCCCAGCAGCCAGACGATGGCCTTGCTGCCCAGATGGGAGGCATGTCGCTCGGGGGAGAGCCTCATCATGCCAGGAGGAAGAAGAAGGACAGGCACGCCTACCACACCGTCGAGGCTACAGGCTCGTCTCAGGCCTTCAACGGCCTCCCTCCACCAGGCACGCCCGCCACAGCCTTCTTGAATGCCGATCCCTCAGGAACTACCGGATTCGTGGGGCAACCTGCCATGTTCAACCCACAGCAGCAGCAGTTCGGTCAGGCCAGTCCTCAATTTGGCCAGCCAAACCCCGGCTTCCCTGCACCGGTGAACCCTCAATTCATCCCTGGCAGCACTGCTTCTCCGGCCGAGTTTGCGGCCAGGAATGGAGCCGCTCCTGAGCCGTCTCCCACTTTCGTGCCAGCGAACAAGGTCTCTCCTGATGAGGTGCCCAGTGTGCCCGTCTCTAGGGACTCTGTGCAACAATACTACCTAAACAACGTCTATCCCACATTTGAACGCCATGTCCCTCCACCGGCTACCGTCTCCTTCGTTGCCTTTGACCAGGGCAACTCATCACCAAAATTCACCCGCCTCACCATCAACAACATCCCAGCCACATCCGAGGCTCTTCACAGTACCGGCCTTCCCCTTGGACTCATTGTTCAACCACTAGCGTCTCTGCAGCCTGGAGAGCTTGAGATTCCCGTGCTCGACTTTGGCGAGCAGGGCCCACCGCGATGCCGGCGGTGCCGAGCTTACATCAATCCCTTCATGATGTTCCGCTCGGGTGGAAATAAGTTCGTTTGCAATCTCTGCACCTATCCCAACGACACGCCAGCAGAGTACTTCTGTGCTACATCCCCTCAAGGCGTTCGTGTCGATCGAGATCAACGGCCAGAGCTTTCCAGGGGAACAGTTGAGTTCCTCGTTCCGAAGGAGTACTGGACTAAAGAGCCGGTAGGTCTGCGCTGGCTCTTCTTAATAGACGTCACGCAGGAATCTTTCAACAAGGGCTTCTTAGAAGCGTTCTGTGAAGGCATCTTGTCATCACTGTATGGAGCTGATGAGAATGACGAGAGGGACGAGAATGGCGAGATCAAGCCGAGGATACCTCCCAATGCTAGGGTTGGCTTCGTGACTTTCGACAAAGAGGTTCACTTCTACAATGTTAGCTCAACACTCGAGCAGGCCCAGATGATGATAATGCCAGACGTGGAGGATCCATTCGTCCCCCTGAGCGAAGGGCTTTTCGTAGATCCTTACGAGTCCAAGGCAGTCATTACTTCGCTCCTTACCCGACTACCACAGATGTTTTCCAGCATAAAGAACCCCGAGCCTGCCCTTTTGTCAACTCTCAACTCAGCCGTCTCCGCCTTGGAAAAGACCGGAGGTAAAATTGTGTGCTCGGTATCTGCCCTGCCGACATGGGGTCCAGGTCGTTTGTTCATGCGTGATGATGGCAAGCACCCAGGTGGCGAGATTGACAAGAAGCTATATACAACCGAACATCCAGCTTGGAAGAAGCTTGCTGAAAGGATGGCATCGGCAGGTATTGGTGTAGATTTCTTTATGGCAGCGCCAAATGGTGGCTACCTAGATATTGCCACGGTTGGCCATGTCTCTGCTGTCACCGGCGGAGAGACTTTCTACTATCCCAACTTCATCGGAGGCAGGGATAACGCAAAGCTGTCAATTGAGATCAAGCATGCAGTCACAAGGGAAACTGGATACCAGGCTCTTATGAAGGTCCGATGCTCAAACGGCTTGCAGGTTTCCGCATATCACGGCAATTTCATCCAGCACACGTTCGGTGCCGACCTCGAGATAGGGGTCATAGATGCCGACAAGGCAATCGGCGTTACTTTCAGCTACGATGGCAAGCTGGACTCGAAACTCGACGCTCACTTCCAATCTGCGTTGCTCTACACAACAGCAAACGGAGAGCGCAGAGTCCGATGCTCGAATGTGGTAGCCAGTGTGAGCGATAATGCGAAGGAAAGCATGAAATTCGTGGACCAGGACGCCGTGGTGTCAATCATCGCCAAGGAGGCCGCCAGTAAGCTGGCCAGCACCTCCAGCTCACTGAAGGAAATTCGGCAAAATATTACAGAAAAGACAATCGATGTCATTGCGGGATATCGCAAGAACTACGTGTCACAAAACTACCCGCCTGGGCAATTGGTTATGCCAGAGAAGCTCAAAGAGTTCTGTATGTACATGCTGGGCCTCATCAAGTCAAGGGCATTCAAGGGCGGCAGCGAAACTTCGGATCGACGTGTCCATGAGATGAGGATGATTCGCTCAATAGGTGCCTTAGAGCTCAGTCTGTATCTCTACCCGCGAATGATTCCGATTCACAATCTTCAGCCAGAAGATGGCTTCCCCGATGAGAATGGATATTTGAAGGTGCCTCCCTCAGTCCGGGCATCATTTGGCAGAGTGGAGGTTGGCGGTGTTTACTTGGTCGACAATGGACAAATCTGCTTGCTATGGTTTCACGCACAAACGTCACCCGAACTCATCAGCGATCTATTTGGGGACGACAAGACATCCCTCCAAAGCCTGGATGCCTACACCTCCTCGATACCGGTTCTGCAAACCCATCTGAACGCCCAAGTGCGGAATATCGTTGAGTTCTTGAAGACCACGCGCGGCTCGAAGGGTCTTACGATTCAGCTCGCACGACAGGGTATCGACGGTGCCGAGTATGAGTTCGCGAGGATGTTGGTGGAGGACCGGAACAATGAGGCTCAGAGTTATGTGGATTGGCTTGTGCATATCCACAAGGGCGTGCAGCTCGAGGTAAGCTGAAATTCAAAATTAGACTCAAACTGTTCCTCACGTACTGACGTGATGATTCACAGCTGGCTGGTCAAAGAAAGAGGGAAGACTCTAGCGAAGCATCTACGCTTTCGAATTTCGCTGGTCTAAGACCATCATATTGGTAGTGTCTAGGCTCTGTCGAGCGTCTGAATCAATGGAAGCTCGCCACCTCAGTCAGCAGCTCTGTGATTTGGCGCAACCGGCGACAGCGGCAGCATAGATGTGAAGGTTTGCATATTGTTCATGGAGTGGGTTAGCGAGAGGAAAAATGAACAGTCTAGCGGGCAAGCCTGAAACGGCCATCGGTTTAAAGCATGTAGCAATATCTGGAAAGAAAGAAATATACCAAAGTCCGTCCTCCTGGACGCCATACAATCACTCATGGCCATGGCAGCAGCTCTAGTGACAGCGGCACGTCTCTTCTCAGCTTGTACGACTTCAGCGAGTGTCCGAAGTTAGGCCGTTAAGCGAGAACCTCTATCCCCAGAGTCAAGCCAAGCATTGACCTTGATAGTGGCAGATTTGACTGAGGACCTTGAGACAGGTGAGACATGCACACCTCCGGCCAAGTGCTAACGCCTTACCTACGTCTCAGCTTAGGTCCCGCGGTCTAGCCTGCCCCAATCATCATGAGACCGATCTCCTCAGCTTTGTTGCGAGACCGGCTGTTTACAGATGTGCGTGGCCGCATCATCATCATCTCTTCTCACAAAGACAGATCAAATTATCGATATCGCCGAATCTAGTCACAAATGATAAGTCAATCATGAAATCCGCGCCACCCTCTCAATGAGGCCCTAACTTGGTATGGTCTCTCTCGGCTGTCTTTGATTCCGAAGCCTCGGGGCAGGTGCTGCTAACCGGATTCGAGGAACGCGAGGCTCTTTTCTTCACCGCTCGGGCGTAGTTCCGGCCCCCCTTTGTTGGCGCTTCCGCCTCCGCCGCTCATTCAAACGGTTTCTTAGTTCCTTCTCCGGGACACGCAACTTGCCTTTCCGGGCGTGGGATGCCCCTTGGTCCGTCGGGGAGGCTGAAAGGAGACGAGGCGTCGGTCACGCCCGCGTTTCGCTGGGGGTGCTCGAGCTAATGCAACTGCATGCACCGTAGATCACCCAGGATCAGCCAGAAAGTGGGATGACTAGATGACCCGTCGAGTGAAAGTGGGAGGATGTGGGTGAGGGAGCACTCTAGGTCTGCGGCGAGGCTTGCGACAGGAAGAATGAAAGAGCCTTGAGGCCGTAATATCCCGTTCGTGCCACCCGGCATGTACGATGAGTGTGACTCGATCTCAAACCTTGTGCTACGTCGAGTGGGGGGCTACAACATCCTGGGGGAAAGGCGGTGGTGTTACTTGACACAGAACTGGCACCGTGTCTTGGAGGCTGCGCAGGAGAAATCTGTCAAGGCAAGCCACACTCCACTCGAGGCGTACGGTGTAACGAGACCTGTCTCTTGTTGATAATACTCGACACCTGGTGCTTGATGGAGCACTTACTCATGGGACATGACATGAATGCTGGGCAGTGATGGGATCAAGCAAAGCTAGGCATATCTGAGCATTTGAGGTATTACAAATCGGTCTTCACTATCTTGCAGATGGCGTTCATCACTTCAAGCCTCTTTAGAGAAGCTGAAGCCACACCCCCACGGCCGAAGAGGGCGCAGGAGGCAACAAAAGGGATAGCTTAGATGCAATGGGTAGGGTATCCAATGTCACTCACGCAGCATCACCATATTTGTTGGCAGCTGCCCCGGCGGGTTGTGGGCGAACAGTCGTCGGTATTCGTCTAGCCTCACCGGTCACCGCTCGGGATGAAATCGGTGTGCCAAGCATTGCATGGAGGTTGGCCCCATTTCCCAAGAACGTATATGATCCAGCCAGTGCCCGAGTACTGTTGGTTGATTTCAATGAGAATGGTCATCGGATTCTTTGATATCCGGATGATCGTCGCCCTGGATCTTGAAATAGCTCAACACCGTCGTCGATCACTTGAGCGCCGCAACCCCTTTGAGCAAGTCTCAGCTGTCATATGGGGACGTGCATCGCGACCGGCTTCCTCGACTGTTAGTCATTGGTCAGGAATTGATCTGGCATCGCTAGATCTGATCTTGTCATATTTTCTCCATCAGAGATCCATGCCTTCAACCGTGTCTCTGAAACACGTCAATACATGTCACTCGCATTTTGTCTAAGGGACGTGAGTCTCCGCGACAGACTTTCCATCATCGCCATCGTCATGTTCACAATGTGACGAGAATAACGATTTCATCACCATTACACCTGCCCAGCAAAGGGAAACGCACAGGGTCATGACACCCTGACGCGAGCCAATAGCCGCTATGCTGCAGACTTTGACACAAACAGACTACGGCAAGCCACCGCAGATCACCGAAGCGAAACAATTATGTCTCACACCAACCAATGCAGCTAGGGTCCTAGATAGTCGCCCAGATCCTGCACCATTGGTGCTCTAAACTACCTACAGTACCGAAAACAAGCGCTAACTTGAAGAGTGAGCCTGTATCATTGCTTTTTGGGCAGGCTGACCAAGTCGTCATGGGCCCCCGGATTCCGGGCAGCGCAATCCGCGCACAGAAAGAATCAATGTGCATGGTCCAATGTACTTAATTAGGAATCTAAACTCGACGGATTTGATATGATTCCGTCATCCGCTGACCGGTGAGGGAAGCTAGCGAAAAAGAGACAAATAAAAAGTCGAGAGCTGGAGGAGGAGGAATTGTGCCCCCAGCCTCACCGTGAAATCTGATACAGGAGAAGTCCCCAGCCACACGCTGCCCATTTTTCTATCAACACCGCCCCCTTCATTCGACTCGAAAAGGAAGCAACCCGCGAGAGCTGCTCTGTAATTCCCTTTCGGATGACACAGGAAAGAAATAAAAGGAAAGAAACAAAAAATCAAGTTTTTTCGGTGTGTGGCTGTGACGATCTGCCGCCGTGCGTACAAACTTGTTCCCTCTCGGACAAACTGGTGCGTAAATGATCAAGCCTACGCTCCCTTTTTGGACGGCCCCTGCCCTACATGATGAGGTTCCCAAGACCCAATCGGGGATCTGGTTGACTCAGAACCCTTTGAATCTCGCTCGGATCGAAGACGTGCTGGAAGATCTGATAGTCTGTCGGGTAACCGGATGAGGCGCTCGAGCTGCTGGACGAAGACCCAGATGAGTGGCTGCTGCTAGACGACTTGCCTTTTCCCTTGCTGCTACTGCCGCTGCCACCTTTGCTCTTTTTGGCGATATCGTCCAGGATCAGCTTGGCCGTGCTCTGCGAGTGGTCCTCAAAGACGAAGGCAACCGTCTGGATCCGACCGCGAAGCACGGGGTCGTAGAGTAGAACCTCCCTCCATAGCTCGGCCAGCTCCTGCGGGGGGTTGCGGTAGCCATTGCCGAGGCCAAAGTCGCCAATCACCACGCTGCTGATGCTATGCCATGCGCAAATGGTCAGCGCGGCGCGCAGCTTGTTCTTGACCAGCTCTCGCTCCTCCTGGAACGAGTACTTGGTGCCATTCTGGTTTAGCTTGGGCCACCGCTCCGGCGGTACCGACACTACCGGTAGTGCTCGCCAGTCCTCGGGCGCTAGCTTCTCGTACCTGTCGTGCGGGCCCCGGAAGACAACTGAATGTGGATTTGTTATCAGATGTGACTTTCAAGCGTAGCTTGTGCTTATGGGGCTGAGCAGGGAGGGAGGTAGGTGGTTAGCATACCAACAGACTCGGAGTAAATCCCGCCCTCGATGGGAATGGGGTAGTTGCAATCCACTCCACTTCCCGGCTCTGGGTGAGATAAAGTTGCCGAAAGATTGGATCGCCGACATAGCCTCTCTTCGTAGCCAATGACTCCAGTCTATCAGACCAAAAGATCTCGTCAGTAAATTCCCGAGAGATCACCGCTCGGAGCCAGGTCCGTGGGCCCGATCGCGCGCGTCAGGGTTGCTCACCTCCCAGTCTCCGCCAGGTCTCTTGTCGTTGGCTGCGCAGATGAACGCAACAGGGGTCTCATTCATGGTAGCCCATCGTATGGCAAAATCCACCGGGTCATCATTGTAGACATCTGTGAGGCCTGTCAGTATGAATCCGTCACGATATTTGTGAAATTCAGCAACAACCAACGCACAAAAGCTAGGGGGCGCGAGGCTCGTTGATCGTCCGAACTCCAGATTGCATGGGCGCATGTAGAGTAGCGAAGAAGTCTTCCATGTATCAGAGTAGTTCTTCTTAATGAGCGGGATGTAATATTTCTTGGTCTCCGCTGCTACATCTGAAGGCTTCGGTTTTGAAGACTTTGAAGATTTCGAGCTTCCTGAGGGCATGGCCGATATGTCTGGTGGGTCGAAGTATATGGAATGAGAGGAATAGCTCGAATCCGTTTTGTACTACCGCTGGATAGTCTGGAGAAGTGAAGGACGGACTTGAGTAACTTCGGCGGAATTACGATAAAGCATCTGAATAATGACATTTGATCAGGGGTAGGAGATCAGGCACTAGCCTGATCTTATATACATTGGCGCTATGATGTGAAGGCCGAAAGAGACGACGTAAAGACAATAGGGTTGCGGCCGGTAGACGCTGGTATGTTAAAAAGGTGTGTCCTATCCCCTTGGAAAAGAAGCGAGCGTTGATCTGAGAAGTGAACTTGTACCACCAATAAATGGGCTGGCTATCCACTCTTTGTCTAGGACAGGAGTAAAAGGCAAGCCCGGGGACTCGAGATGGACTTTTTCCGGATTATTATAGACTGTATTGTTTTTTGTCCGTTCCGTCCTTTCAGAACATATCATACTTATCACATTGAGCCAGGGCGCGGCACCGAACGGTACACTACACCGGGAAGATCCCAGGTTCATGGTAGATGGAAACATGGCTCGATCTAGTGAGATTGTGTGAATGAGGGGCGCCGCTGCAGCTTCCCGTCAGTGTACAAGATCTGTGTAAGGTCCAACAGTGCCGCCTGCTTGAGACAGATTACATCCCCCATTGGCCAAGGTAATTGAAAAAGATCCAGTCCATGGGCTGAGGGACTGGCAATGTTTTGCATCTAGCGAGAGCTAGAAACAGCAATAGGCAGAGAGGAAGCAAAGAAAAAGAGGAGAGACTCCTCGAGCCGCGCCAGGAGAAGGACGAGGAAAGGCCGAGAACACGCTCATAAATCCCGTAGTTCACGCATCTGGGAGCTGTAGAGAGAAAGAGAAACACGTCAACCCGGGAATAAGTCACTCGAGACTTCCGTGAGGCGGTTGCAAGTGAGAATACTAAGCTTGGCTGCGCAGGCAAGTCCGTGTCGTCAGGCTTTCGTGCTTGTCGTGATTAAAGACACCTCGTGACTCACCGGTGCCGCGCCTGTCACTTAGAAGCAGATGAAGAAAGATGACAGTGGACAAAAGGATGTTGAACATCCGTTCCCAGCAAGCCAGTGTGTGGCTGGAGGCCAAGCTGCAGTCAAAGTCCCAAGAACTCCGCAAGGATGCCGTAGGAGAAATGCCGGGTCCACGGGGCGTCTCCAGGCGAGACATTCCGGCGCAATCAACAGCACGGATCCGGCATAAAATTCCCTGTGGCTTGCGTCTCTAGCTGTCCAGCTTTGACAGCGTAGCTAATGAGCGGACCAGAAATAGCAGCAGCAATGTCTGGAAAATGATCAGCCGGGTGAGGCGCAAGGACAGGGTAGGTCGGTCGGATCATGAAGCGCAGCGTATAGCAGCCCGCGATGGGCAGATCAAGCGCATCTAGTGTAGCTCATGATGCCGGACTAGTCTTCAGCCCTAGCGCAAGGGGGGATGCGAAGAGGCTGAGAGGAGCTGCCGTGTGCGGGATCTGATCTGATCTGATCTGATGTTCTCAAGGGATGCTTGATCTGAGCGCTGTGGTACAGGCAAGCTCCTTGTATCTCATGCCGTCGACCGCTGCCTGCGTAGCATACAGTACGCTCTCCCTCACAACTGCCGGATTCCCTGCGCAGTTCTCATGGCACCGGAAACTGCCAAAGCCAGGTAAATCCTCATTTATGTAGGACTGTCCTGAAATCCTGGTGCTCATGACTGGCGAGTATCGCAGAGAAGAAGGAGGAGCTTAAGGCTGCAAAAGAGGAGAGAAGGGGAACAATCGGTAGCGCTCTATCACGTGACCATGCGTACTCGGCAGGCAAGTGAAGGCCGAGGTCTCACTCGGATGAATGATCCACCGACATCGAAATTTATCAGCCATTGGAGCTCCCCTTCGAGAGAGCTTCATGATACAAAGCTCACATCATTCATCACGAACACGGAAGACGCCTTATTCAAGCTTCCTGCGCAATTATGTGGCGCCAACCAGCTGTCCAAATGCTTGTGAGGTAGCTTGTCCGGTCAACGCTCTACGAAACACTCCCGAGGATAAGCCATGCGACCAATCGGTCTTACGCGATGGGCCAGGCCATGGAAAGACATCAGACCTCATTCCAGACCCTCATCATGCCGTCGCTGGGTGTCTACAGAGGCGCCTAAATCAATCGCGAAGCTCCTCGAGTGGAAGCCGAAGAGCGAGGCTAACAATGCCATCGTCAATGGCTTCGTGAGATCCATCCGATCAATGAAGTCCAACACCTTCGTCGCCATCGGGGACGGTTCGTCAGTCGCGCCTTTGCAGGCACTCGTCCCTGCAGCTCAAGCTGAAGGGTAGTGGCCCAATGCCCCGGTATTCCTGTCTTGGGATCATCTAGAGCTGACACACCGCTACATACAGCCTGGCTATTGGGGCTGCCGTTCGCCTGGGAGGCTCATGGGTCCCTTCCCCTGGCACCGGCCAGAGCCACGAACTACACGCTCAGGAGGTGGACATCCTAGGGCCATCCGATGCCAAGGTACGCACTCGATAGTGGCCCAGCTCGTACCTTGTACCAACGTGGCGGAAGTGACTCATCATATCTCCTTAGACATTTCCCATTCAAAAGAAATATCAGACTCCTGAATACCTCCGTACCATGCCCCACCTACGATCGAGGACTCCTTTCAACTCGGCTCTCCTGAGACTTCGATCCCAGGTTATCGGCAGCTTGACCCAATTCTACGCGGACCGAGACTTTGTCCAGACACAACCGCCAGTGATCACATCGTCGGACTGCGAGGGCGCTGGAGAAGTCTTCACTGTCTCTCCCGCCAACGAAGTACCGGTTCCGGAAGGGAACAGCGAGAAGGCAGAGTCGTTCTTCAGATCCCCCAAGTATCTGACTGTGTCGACACAACTTCACCTCGAGGCATTAGCTCAGTCTGTTGGGAACGTGTGGACACTGTCTCCTACTTTTCGTGCAGAGAAAAGTGATACGTCTCGGCATCTGAGTGAGTTCTACATGCTTGAAGCAGAAATGAGCTTTGTGGATGATATGGTTCACGTCATGAATCTCTTGGAAGACATGTTACGACATATAAGCACAAATCTCTACGAGTCCAAGGTGGCTCAGGAGATCCGCTGGCGCGGCAAGGGCAGCTCGTCTGATCTTGCTCCAGGAGACGAGGTAGACGGGCGCTGGAAAGGTCTGATGCTCCCAGAGTGGCCGCGTCTGACGTACACCGAAGCAATCGACATTCTAAAGGAGAAGGAGGACCTTTTCGAGCACACGCCTGTCTGGGGCGCCGGCCTTCAGTCTGAACATGAAAAGTATATCGCCAAGGTTGTCGGGGGAGGACAGAAGCCTGTCTTTGTGACTCATTACCCCCGAGACATCAAGGCTTTCTATATGCTCCCGAGTCAATCACCATCGGGCCGATCTGGCGCTGATATACAATTACCCGGCACCACCGTGGACTGCTTTGATTTACTTGTTCCAGAGTTCTGTGAAATCGCGGGCGGCTCGATGCGTGAGTACCGTTTAGCACCGCTGCTCGAAGCCATGAGCATGCATGGCATTGTGACACCGATCTCTCCATTAGAAGGTGCTGAAGGATTAGACGGGAGCATGAGCGCAGATGCTCAGGGAGGCAGTTTGGAGTGGTACGTCGACCTACGGCGCTGGGGTTGTCCTCCCCATGGAGGTTTTGGCCTTGGCTTTGACCGATTCCTCGGTTACCTCTCTGGTGTGCAAAGTATCCGAGACGTTGTTGCCTTTCCTCGCTGGTTCGGCCGGTGTGACTGTTGAGAGAGACACAAAGTACCGGATCTGAACTCTATCGGACCTCCATGTCTTGATGCTAGCTTCTTCCTGCTATGCGGTGTTCGTTAAGGCTTACCTACCTGGGTCTCGGAGACACTTTTGTGCGACACTGGCTGCCATCACGCTCGTGACTCAACGCTGGCAGCCGATACCCATGGCCTACTCATGGAAAAGATCGTCTATGCAGCCTGCCCTCGAGGTACTTTGTTAAACGAGAGACACGCCTACGGTGACACGAGGAGGCTTGCATATGACAGGTTTCGAGGGTCCTTCGGAGCACCCATTCACCATGCGGTCTCCCGAGCCTTTACGGCCTTACCTGGCCCCAGGCGCGCAAGGCTGCGTACAGGCTGGCAATTGCAAAATTGTGGATTGCCCCGGACACGGCTCCCTGCCTCTTGAGTGCAATTCAAATCGTTTTGGCCCCCAAATCAGGCTGAACGGAGACTTGGAGACGGGAACCGGCCGATCACTTTCCAGGTCTTGGGAAGCGGCAGCAGAAAAGGGAGCTCAATTTCAACGGGAAATACCCTCAATGTACCAATATCCTGTGTACGATATTACGGCGGAGATATGTACTGTACTGTATGATGTCTGATGACGGTAGACTAGATGAAGGCCCGCGTGTACTGTACACCCATCTCGATAGATTTTCAATTGTATGTTCACTGGCACTGAAGCTATTTCACACAGTATCACTACGTTACGTTGGTCGCGCACAGCGTATCTTGATAGTCCGCTCACCAATCTCCAACGGTTGGAGACGCAGCGTCAGATCCTATCTGATTGCGTTCTTACATTCTCTTCCTGTTATCTCAAGGCGTGTCATGCCCTCGTAAGGCCGACTTTCCGCCATGGGTCCCCATTGCTCGTAAGAAACCCCTAGTACAGTAATAGGGCGCGCCCACGATGTGGTGGCCGCCAGCTCCCGCGCATTCGCTCTCTACTTCACGAGCACGGCGCAGACACTGGGCAGTTCGGTTAACAAAAGACGTTTCGAACGGAATGCGGCGCCACCTCGGCAGATATTGCACACATCGCTCTATCTCTAGCACTCTGCTCTAGCGGCCCAGCTTCAACTTATTTGGATGCACACCCATCCGGCGCCCACTCTACCTTATACGCAGTGCAGTAAGCACCGTCTTATAGGGGGCTCCCGAATAGCTGAAGCTGGCCCGGATTCAGAGGTCCCGTCCACTGCTGCCGAGCCGGCATCATTGGCCCTGGCGTATCCTTGCCGCCCTCGTCATCCATCCCCTCCAGGGCACCTGGGTAGCCTACTTGCCTGGTGTTCGGGTGGTGTGCCTCAAACTTTAATAGGTTATCCAGACGTCCTCATGCAGCCGCCTCAACAGCCGAAAGGGGGGGCACAGGTTGTTATACTTTGTCCTCGGACTCGGGGACGAGAAGGATCGACTATACGGAGGCACGGCGGACGCAAGTCGGCACTCTCTTCGGGCCCTCGTCTGTGATGCACTGGTGGCCGTCGTTGGCGGAGGAGTAAACGAACACGAGTTGTCGGCTTCTTGTACCTAGATTGAGAAGTATGTATCTGGACAGACAGAGCGGGCATCAGTCCGGATCGGGCAACACGAGGAGGATCGCTGACGGTTTGCCATCCTGCGTTTGTGACAGCCCTCTGCTTTTGGGTGCGTGGTGTGCACATCACACATTAGGTCTCTAGATGGGAGTATCTCAGCGGCCTGACAGTAGAGGCTCGCAAGATAGTGTGCGTGTAGATGGCCCATGACGCATGCGGCAACGGGTTATCAGTCCTTGTTCCCCAAATGCAGCAACTTCGCCGTGGATGAACGATCATGAGGACCTGGAGGGGGCAATGATATCTCCCTTGAACGGAATGTATAGGTACAAATGAAATCGCAAAGCATTCATGTCGACATGGCAAGAGTAACTCTACTTCACGACGGAGAGAGCAATGTAGAGAGACAGAACAATTAATACAGGGAGGAGTATTAACAGCACTCACATATGCCGGTGCGCCAGAGAGGTAACGATTGCCATTGACCAGTCTCTGGGGCAAGGTGTGGCGTTGATTAGAGTTGATTGCGAGAATTGAAGCTTAATCAAGGTTATTCAAACTTGATTAGATGACCCGCATTGCATCCTTCCCCATGATGCCATCTGGCCGTCTGTTCGTTCCCCCTTCTGATCTGAACCAGAACGAACGGGGAGATGCAACCCTGCCATCCGCAGAGCTGCACAAGAAATGGAATATGGGCAGAAGTAATTCGAACCGTTGGTGATGACCTACTCTTCGCTGCTTTTCCCCGCCGTGACACTTGGAGATTGTCCGCAACCGAGGTCGTTACATTGGCTCGTTGGTTTGTCGAGCAAGCTGCTTGCATGTCATCTCTACGACCTGCATCTGCAGCGTGGTTTTTCGGTGCCGCACCTTGGCAGCGGGTGAGCTCTTTGCCCGGCTGTCTGATTGCTATTGGTGGTCTGCACGGCTCTTCCAACATCAGGTTACAGGGCCGGTAGATGATCGGTCCGGCTCGAGGTCCATGCCTCTCGACACATTTTCTCTTCAGACAGCTTTCATCATGACTCCAGCTCCCGCTGCGGGATGCATGTCCGCCACACGCTTCGTAGTGTCGGTCACAGGCTCCATTAACAAAGTAGACTACACAGACAGCAGGTTTGCGATATTCGCGAGCACATTATGCAGGGATTTGGGGCGGATCCACAGTGCGTATGTGCAACAATCAAGCTTAAGAGCTGCCGAGAAGTGAAAGATGGGACCAGAGCCAAGCCAAGACAAGAAATGGTAAGAGAGCGTCAATCGAATCATGCATCCCACACAAGAAGATATCACGTCTGGCGCCAAGCAACCCGAGGTGGGAGAGGTCGAATAACAGAGCTTGGCAGCGGGTGCAGTTGTTGATTCTCGGCGGCTCAGTCGGCCATGAATGATGATTTCTGTGTCACACATGCCCTTCCCCATGGACGATCGCACCCTTAACAGGGGACATTTTGGAGATGATCAGACGACATTGCGGCTCTCATAGGCTCAGGCGTTGTTTAAGAGTCGGGCCATATGATATGATGAGCAATGCCGCCTCGTCTCAAAGCCTTCTAGAAAGGAGCACGTGTGGGCATCGTCGTGGGCTGTGGTTTCAAGAGTAGAGCTTACATTTTCATGCGTTGCCGGTATGCCACGCCGTACCAGGGAAGCCCCCTGGACACGATGCCTTCAGGGGGGTATAGGGCACCGCTTTTATCCACATGGGGCGGAGGATCGTGACGAAGCTTGTACCCACGGCATCTCCAAGACTATCTTGAGTAGACGAAGGCTCATCTCGAAGATCATCAATAGTCAGTCAGGCGCGACGCCGTACGTAAAGCCGTAAACCCGCGCAGTGGAGTGGTCGAGATAACATCACGGTTACGAGCGAGGTCGACCCCCTTTTCCTACCTCTTCTTGCGTGCTCGCTTGGCATGGACAGCCTACTGCGTACTAGATGTGCTATTAGATGTCACAACTGCGGCTAGTTGTAAGTTCCGCTGTATCTCGCAGCTCTCGGAGACAGCAAGCGCCAACAATGAATGGTCCTTTCAACGGTCGCTTGTACTGTAGTTGGTGCAGTTGGTGGTGCTTGTCGCTCCGCTCGTTCCTGTCTCTCCCACATCCCATTGAACCTTATGCAGCAGGAAAAGCCGGCATCGATAGCGTCTGTACGCTATGTGTGTGTCGCCATTTGCGCGTGTGAGCTGAGATTCCGAATTTGCCGGGCTTCCATGATGGACTGTGCATGGTGAGCAATTGGTGGTGTGGTTGGTGTCAAAAGGGTCAAGAGTACAGTGACTCGCAATTATCTTAGTAGTAGTTGGTAATTAGTGGAAGGGGTTTAGAAGGCTATTGCCAAGTATCAACTGCTTTAGACTAGAGTAGACGGCTCTCTTCTTTGATGGACCGAGTTTAGTGAGGCCGCGTCAGCTCTGCAACCAGGGCTGTTTTAGCTTCAGTGGGATCCGCAAGAGGTCCCGGAGGTCCCTCGACTTTGTGTCGGGCTTTACTGCATAGTAGTCAGGGTTGCCAGACCTCCTTTGGAGCCGGCTCCACACTCTGAGATGCGCATCCCTCGATGGATGGATGGATTCGGGGGCGTGTGGAGCCAAGCATTCCGCCAAGGGCTCGGCCATGATCCCACGCACGCAGGTTGGATCTTCTTTCGGCGTCTGGCAAGGCCAAGCGGGCGTTTCGGGGCTCTGTTCAGTTCTGGAAAGGCGCTGTCTGAGATGGGACCCTTGCCTGATTGCGCCTTATGGCTGTGATTGAAGAGGCATTCGGTGAGCTCAACGCGTCACAAGAGACAAGGACAGAGACAGAGCGATGAAGAGAGCACACGACAAGCAAGCCACTCTCTATCTACTATACAGTAGCTCGCTACGACCCCAGTGATTCACTCAAGCGACTCGCACGTTGGATGGATGGCTGGCTCTGGGCGAATCAAAGGACAGCCAATAGCCAATTGATGGCCCCAGCAAGCTCAAGCAAGCCCAGCCCAGCCCAGCCGCCGCCTACTACGAAAGGGAAAGTGAGCCGTGCGAAGGAGGCGTCGTTTTGATTGCGCACTAAAACCCACGAATTAAGCTTAAGCGGTGTCGAACGCTTCGTCGGGACTTGGGGGCGGCGGGAACTGGCACGCCTTTATCTCCAAGACGCCCGTGCGTCCTCCTCTCTGTCATGTACTGTACATCGACCAGCTCTGGTCACTGTACCGCGTAGTGCTGTCGTTGTACAGTACAGCGGCTTCCTCCGTGTTATTGTGTCTACACCAGGGCAGGATGCTGCAACTGTCATGCCAAACTCCATGACTTACTTACACACGCACGCGCACGAGATAACTCAAGCACACTGCATGGAGATGGGGTGCATCAATTGACTGACAGACTGCAAAGATCAACAGTCAACGAGTCTGAACTGGATGTTAGTGAGAGTTCTTCGCCGCTGTTGCGCCGCACTCGTGGCCGCCCCCTGCATAGGGCGGCCGTCAAACATTCAAAGATGACCGACCCTCCACCATCACGAAGGGGGGATCCTTCGGCTAGCTCATATACGGTTATTACTTCGGTGCCGATGGCCCTACGGTAAGGGCAAGGACAACGAAGGAGCCCGGCATGCCCCCGTGTCAATTGTTTCATTACGAGATTGGCCATAGTTGGTGCGCATGGAAAGTGAAGTGTCACTCTAATCAATGGCCTTTCGTTTGCTGGGCGGGATCCTAGACGCAACCAATCTCCAGTTCAGGCAATTAATTTGAAAGAACGAAGGGTCTCCATCTCCCGAAACCGAGAAAAGGCCAATCTACCAAGGCTCTTGGCGGACGTCAGTTTAAGGTCCAGCAGTCATGGGGCTCGTGCAGACTTGGCCCCCAAGTCTACCGAGACCTCGAGACACCCCGAGCCTTTCTGACATGACATGATGAGTCTGATAGGAACATCAATTCTACAGCAGTTCTCCGCTGTCAATCTTCTTCCTCGGAATTTCCATGGTTTGTAGGTAGCTAGCTTTCCAGCCTCTACCTTGACCAGGCAACCCAGATCACGATCCAGGACATCAAAAGTGTCGATCAACGTATGTTCCGAAAATGCCGTTGGCTGTACGCTCGTCTCACGACGCTGCACAGCAAGCCAACCATCAGGCCGGATTGGCTCATGGCAAAGACTACTGCATTTGCAGTCACACAGCCCGCCAAAGCAAGGCCATGTCGTGCCGTGCCACTGAGTTTCTTGTCATCGACTTCTTCTGGCAGATCGTAATGCTCCGCGGTAGAATACTTCCAATGTACTGCATAGTAGAAAGACATACGCGTACGAATCTCGCACTTTTGGACAGCCGATCCCACATCACGTCGGACTTGTCTTCAATGCGCCGGGGGCGTTGCTCGAATGCGGAAACTCGCCGCTTCCTGGCGGAGTTTTGGCTCCCGTCAGATGGGCTCGGCGGTCAGCATTTGTGATCACGCTGCACCCAGGAAGGGGGACTGCCCTATGGAGAATGGAGATTGACCCTGATTACAATCTGCCAGAGTGCTGACAGGAGGATTCGACTCCCGACATCCGACATGATATTACGCATTACAGTAAAAGTAAGTTACGAGTAGCTCCAAAACAAAAACAAGCTTACTGCGGCGCATTCATGGTCTCAACCTAGAAATTGTAAGTCTCTCTGCCTTCCAAACTCGGGACCATCCTGGTTCACGAGGGGGGGGGTCCGCATGGCGAATTAGACTTAAACCTGTTAAGGCTCGCTTACCATCAGACGTTGGCTGAATGGTGTAGAGTTGGTCTGGAGCCAGGGAACGGCCTAAGGTTATCATGATCCATCGCTCGGTCAGTGAATATTGTGCCTCATACGCCGTACAATACAACAGCCTAGCGTCTAGGTAGTGCAAGGTCGCTTTCTCCTGATGCCGTACTCGCATTTGCTGCTGTATTTGCCACAAAGCTAGGCAGAGCCACAACTGTGACTGTCCGTTACTGCGGTATGGAGTCCGTTAAAGCCAAGCGATGTGCCGTCGGAGAGCCGGCAAGCTCGTTAATTGAACGAATGCCTGCAATAAAGAGCTGGGCGCAAGGTCCAGTCAAAATAAGACCTAAACTTGTCTACAGAAGAGAAGGCCCAGCAATTGCTCAGGTCAACTGCCCCGGCGACTATGAAGTGGTTTCCCTTTCTGAGAATCAGCATGCCCATTCAATGACTTGCAGTCTCGCAGCTGGCAAGCCACATACTAAAAGGCTCTTATGACACGGCCCGGTGCGCACGCTTTATTGAGATCCCTGTCCACCGACACTGCTTGTGTGACTCTGAATGTATGGTTGAAAGGAGTCGTAAAAGTACTATACATGCGCCAGGGTCCAGCTCTTCAAGCCACGTTCGGAGGCCACTGAAAGGCTGAAAATTAGACAGAATTCCAGAGAGGCTTACTTTCTATCATTTTCACGGCGGGGGCGGGGTAGACAATGTACTTGCTGTGCGAGAGACACTTGTGGAGGTGGAGTGAGTTTTGTAAAGCAGACAACTCGAGGACACTTCACCTCGTTGGCGAGTACGGATAAGACGGTAAGACGGAGGTCCGCCAGAACGGTACTGGCTAAACGGCAGAAACTGGGGATATGACAATGACGATATTTTTTTCAATTGCTGCAATCATTCATTCCCCGTACACGCGGGTAGCTCTTCCGGTAGCGAGCCGAAAACCTGTTGATTAGGATGCACACAGCCTAACGAGCCATCCGTGATGCATGCCCGCCCTAACGCAGATGACACGATTATAATTGCCGTCGCATTTTACGCACGAGAGACGAAAGTCGCAGACTCCATCACAAAGACCAGGCAGACTTCCGTAGCACGGTACACAAAGTGTCAACGGGTGATCGACCCGCAATATGGAGCTGGGTCTCAACTTTGTGCTACCACACAATCTCGTAAACGAGGATGCCATGTCTGTCCGTTTGTGGACATACATACAAACGGAAGCGATGTAGAGTAACCTGCCCATCAAATCGCGCCAGACGGGCATCGTGGCGCGTGGTTATCTGCTTGATCGCTCTGTAGGAGCCTTGTCTGCAGACGCCCCGTTGTGTAACAAGATGCCTGTCTTTGCCGGTGGCAGAGACACAATGACGAGGTGGATGTCTAGACTTAAGGGCAGGGTTTATTGATGACAGGGAAACCGCTGAAGGTTGAGGAGTTGGCTTGTTGGGTGGCATCTCTGTATGCAATTCCACGAGTCAGTTGAAACATCACTCTCCCACCCTCGCGTTTGTGTCTCGCATTCATCTTCGGTCGACTACGAGCAAATCTCGCAGCCTGCTCCAGGCACGTCCGTAACAAGCCTTGTGCTGATGACTGTCAGACATCGATCGTAGATGCCCGTTTGGCTGCAGACCGGCTGCGGGGATGTACTTGCAGCCAGCAACAAGCCGAGATCGAGTGCATCCCTGTGCAGTGATATTCTGCTGCCTGTATCCGTGAGGTGCTCACGACCGCTGCAGGCAAGCAAGGTGCTGCTATTGGGTTCCGTACACGCGGATTGATACAATCTTGTTGCTTAGGCTGCGATGAACACCGTGAGCGTTAGGTGGTGATAGGGGTTTTGATTCTGCCCCTCATGCACAGCAACGGACATTGACAGGCTTCCACTTTCGCCCGCCTTGAATGCCTGAATATGATTGCCTAGACATGTAAACGAGCAGTAGTTAGGTATGTAATTTTCTCGAGTCTAGCATTACCAAGACATAGATGCATACAGGTACCGGTACCCGATCTACCAGTGGCTGTAGCTGCACATATTCGAAATATCGCGCTCCGTCGCGACTTGGCTTCGCTGATTCCACAGCATCAGGCCAATTCAATGGCTTGCCAAGCACAGCCAAGTGCCCTTGGCTGGCTGGTCTTTCGACCGGATGGCCCTTAGACCAGCGCTGCCTTCCACGGACACCGCCAAGTCGGTTGAGCGGTACTGCATTGGGTGACAATGAGCGACCCCTTCGTGCCCTTCACAAAACGCAACAAAACTTGGTGAGTCTATTTGCAAGACACGGCCGCTGGGCGGCCGCAGCAACAGACAGGCAGTGAAGGGAGCATGACTTTTGCAGCGAAATGACCGCTCAATTGGCGGCTTTGAGCATTACACAAACCGCAGGGCGAGTCCAGGCTCGGGCATGCACTGCAATGCTGCACCACGCACTTCACAACAACCAAGCCTTGGCGTAAGATGTAGTTCCAAGGTTGATGGTAGAATACAGTCACTTGACTCACTCCTCACTCACCGAAGCTACCGCACCGAAAGCGAGCGAGGGGCTGCAACGCCGTTTGCTTGTGGTACATTACACGAGATAGGCCCCTGCCATACGAGCTCTTTTTTCATTCGTTTCGAACTCGCTGTTAGAGATGGTTACTAACAACAAGACCCCATAATTGTTCCGTCAGCACAAAGCGATTTGTCCCTTGCAGTAATTTGCCTAGAAGAGAGTTGTCAAATTCCCAACAGCAGCAGGTCGACATGTTGCCATATTCCTTCGCCGCTTTAAGTAGACAGACAGATGCCAAGTGTCCAATGAATCAACCTACCACGCCTAGACGGCACCCGCTTGCAGGTAACCAGCCGGGACATGCTCTTCAGCAAGTTGCTAGGTGCCTGTTTGCCTGCCTACTCCTCATCTGAGAGGGGAAAAAGCAGGGCGCTGACTGGCTGTGACTGGGAAAGACAAGCATTAGCGCTAATTAGGCCGCACTGCACCGCGTGCATGCGAAGCGAAGGATCATAACGCTTAAATTCATGCTTAAAAAATATCGCTTTGGCCGGTGCACATTGCGCTGGGCTGGCCTACGGGAAGGGAAGCGGGCTGAACTCTGGGGGCCGTCCGTCCGCCGTTGGCGTTGTTTTCTGCTCTCTTTGCCTTTGTTTCCTGGCCCCCAAATTCAGAGTCCAATCGGACGTTGCATGTCTGTGCGTACTGTCGTAATATCACTCACAGTACTGATTTCGCAGGTGCCTTATCTTCGGTCTCGCGATTAGCTCACAATGGAACTCCGAGTCTCCAGCCGGCCCTGACTATGTAGTAGGACCGGGGTCTTCATGCTAGTGGCTTGAACGTGCTATGCTAGTTAGGAACCCCTATACGACGGACGAGAGAGCATTCGTGCGGAGTCGCTGTCGAGTCTTATCGAGTCGGTTGGCGCCCGCTGACAATATGACGAAAGGCCCACGAGGGAACAGACGGGGTTGGCTTGGGGCCAGAATTCTGGGACGGGCTTGCGCTTACGGATCATTCTGGCCTCGTACTGTTACCCTCGCTATCCTCGCCGGCATAGGCATGGACCACGACGACTGGGTTTGAGGAATGAGCAATGTAGAGTACTTTGCTGTGCTTTGCTTCTAACAATCTAGGTAGGGCAGAAGTCAACGCCGTCAGCAGCAAGGTGAGTGAGTAAGGTAGGCTATCAGGGTATATGACTAGCCGTCGTTGAGCCTTGTATGCCCTCGTCTAATATGCCGGAGATAGTGTGGAATCTGCAGGACATGTTACCTGCTGGCGGTGAGATGAACTGAGAATCTTGCGAGAGACTGCATGGCGGATTTTCCGAGATTGGAAATAGGTTAAGGGGGATTACAATACCAAGCCTCCTGACCTTGTTACTGGCTTACCTTTGTACCAGGAATCCGAACTACCCTTTGCGGAAAGCGGGCGGGATTTGGAAACGAGGATAGCCTTTCAAAGAGCGAGGCTGTCATCAATTCCGACGTTATGTTAATCAAGTCTTCCAGCACAGAGAGAGATGTCAGTAGGCCGGTGCATTAGATAGCCTAAGGAACAGATGCATGCGAGACACGATTGGACTAGACTGGCATGAGCAAATGACATCTCAGTAATTGCCGTAAATGCCTGAAGCAGCAAATTTGCCCACAAGCAAGCCGCCTGGTGTTACCGTGAGACGTCAGTGAATGCGTCGCAATGTATGTACCTGCGTCGCCGCATCTTTCCACCTTACTTGGACGTCGAGTGCACGTACCAGCCCACCCGTGCCCCCTAACGAACGACTAGCAAAGACAGACGTTGTCGGCCGCTCTCGTCAGCTCCTTCGACGGATTCCAGACCTACCGCTTAGCAATATGCAAGAATATTACAGATATGTACGCGCTATTCCTACTGACATCCTTCGTCTGAAAAAGGCTACGGCGTCGCGATCGCCTTCTGTGATTCGGCGACACCGCGGCGGCAGGTCGGGATCCTGAGAAGATGTGGCCGCGTGTGCTGCTGTTGCTCATATGGGCAACCTTCACGCCTCTTGAAGGTTTGTATCGATACAATGCATTATTCAGAGTCCTGGAGGGAAGCATGATTACTGGACTTTATGGTCTAGCTTTGAAAGGCAGTCAATTTTGAACTCCTGGATATTCGGGGCCGTACAAGTGTCATTGTGATTTTAAGTTTGGGACCGAAAGATTGAATCTCGAACATACAGCGGCCGCAATACAGACTCCCCTGTAATTGACTCTTCGCTGCTTGTTTGAGCATTTAAAAACCCCTACTAATAGCTGTTGGATTCTTAAAATAGTGCTTTTCACTGCTTGCTAATCGCAGGTTGCTGGTACATGGCACTCTTTGGTGGATATTTAGGATCGACCCAGCTCGGCGAAAGGCCGCCACAATGACTTACAAGCGTGTCAGGCAACTGATATCCACAATCAGGGTGGAAAAAACCACTGTCAAGCTTTCTCATCTTGTGGAGCTTCTTGGATATAGGAAGGTACTGTCTAAATTTACCATTTGGCTGCGATTTCGATTTCAGTCGTGATGCTGGTCAAGGGTACCAGGACCTGTCTGTTTCGGAAATCTCTTGATGCGGTTGTTGTAATCGACCTGTGGCTGTGTCACGCTCAAGCGGCACGACTGTGCTGATCTTTTGGCTGTCATTAAGGTAATGAATAAGCTTGGGAACAGGTGCACGAAGCTCATTACACTGTCGGGTTGATGCTCGAAGGCGGCCGGCGAGCGCTGTGGAATAGGGGGACGGGTGCGTGTCGCGATCTGTCCTCGGTATCGCGAAGTGGACTGCTTCTGTGGAGATGAAGTTGCGTTGCTCATGTCCTCTGCCAGATAACCTACATACAGCACCTTATGGCGGCTATTGGCATCCGCCATGTCCCATCGACGAGGATCAAGACGTACAGAGGGGCACCGGATCCGCTCCCTCGTACGTATGCCCATGGCATCCTTCTCTATAGCCCTCCCGTTTATTAGGGAGGGAGCATGAGACGGCTTCACGTACCGTGACCGGGTGCGACTCTCTACGGATCTGCAAAGGCCGTAAGTCGCCTTCCATATGTGGACGGCGAGAAAGGAGAATGTCGCTTCTGTAGTCCCGGGGCACAAGCCATAATGCCTCCTTGATTTCCACCCCGGGGAAACATGCGTGCTTGCGCGGATGATCATGTCACGTCAATGCTAGCTACACCTGAATCTCACTTACATCACATAACATAGAGGCAAGAAACACTTGGTTCGTCCATTGAGCTACGCTTACAGCCATCAATCCGAAAACAGTGCACCAGAGCTGCATTTCCTTCGTGCGTAGAGTCCCCAAGAAGCAAGTGACACCCGCCATGCAGCGCAGCGTTTCGCCTAATGGCGCCAGGTGGTGGAATGATACGGTCTCGAGCAACAACCGACGGTCTCTTGAGCAAGAAGGCGATTGTCGAAAACGACAGACAAATGAGGTGGGACCTCTTTCTTTTCCGGAGCGCGCAGAGAAAAGAATGTCAATGATAATGTGAATAAGAGCCCTGCTAAGGAGCTTACGAATCTGACGTGGTATTTTGGGCTGGTTCGGCAGGGGGTTCAATCGAGAATCAAACGGGCTCCCCACAAGATTACCATCAAGTGCTCTGCATGCCAGGATGGAATCGAATCCATAGCGCACCCCTTAGACGACTCAAGGTTGATCGTGTAAGACAGCCCCAAAAAGGGTACGAACCTTGTAGCATTGGGGGGGCATGGCATGGCCTGGTCGTCCATCCATCCAGACGTTCGTACGGCACGCCACGGTGAAGAAGAAGGGAAATGCTACGGGGCGGCGTCTCGGCCTCGGGCGGGCATCCGACGGCGGCCGGCATGGGTAGGCGGGCGACCCCCAGCCAGGGCCATGGGCAGCTGTCCAGCCACTAACTAACTCACCCTGTTTTTTTTCTTGCTCAACGGGCTCGCTCTCGTCGGTCGCATATCAGTGTCGTCGACACTAACGTTAACGAGGTGCGTCGTGCCGCCTTCGCCGCTCATGGTACGCGCGGTGGAGAGAGGTGATCCTGTAGGAAGAATGCCCAGCAGGGCAAGAGGGGGGAGACCGGCCGCCATGCGCCGCTGCTCTGCTTCTCTGCCCTATGAACACCAGCGCTTGATTTGGCAATCGTGACTGGGACCCCTCGACATCGAGAGAGGCGCGAAATCTTGTAGAGCATTGTGTAGACGAGGATATTGGGGTCGAAAACGGATACATTCTTTGTCATAGGTAGTAAGTTTGATAAGTGCCAATCTTATTATAGGGAAATGGTGGACCGCTGGATGTTGCGCTGCTGTGCTCCAATGAGCCGTACGGTCTTGCGCAACATGTCGACGAAACGGGGAAGATGGCGCACAAGATAGCAGATGGATTGGGTCAAGATGGCTCGAGTCCATGGTCGAAAGAGGATTAGAGCTCGTCGCACGGTGCGAGGGCAGGTGGTGGTGCCGTCCGTCACAGATGGGAGATGGGAGACACAAAGAAAAACCTGAAGGCGTGCAAACAATCCTTCCCATGATCTTACCTGGTTGTACGTGCGATTCTAGGGAGCTTAGAAGTTGAGGCGGGGGAGAAGGACTCGATCGCCATCTCAGGGGGTGGCACCGAGATGCCCAAAGGAGTATCTCGTCTTGCCGTTTGATATCATGTGCGTGCATGCGCATGTACGGCGGTGGCAGGCTGCTTGGTTTACTCCTTCTATTGCGTAGGGCAGTACGACGGCCAGGGGACATTATGGTCAGTGAGGGAGCCAGTGATCACTGGAGCATCTCACAGGTGCAACGAGCTTCTCAAACTAAGTTTAGTAGTAAATGACATGATACCTTGGCGATCTCTGGTTGTCGAAGGACGAGACATGAAAGAAGAGAGAACGTGGTGTTTGAGGATAAGACATATGACAGGTAACGGACTTTGACAGCAGCAGGAGGCGGCGGTAAAGCAATCTAGCAGGACATGAGATACATACACCAAGTTGTCGGCCGTCGGCACCTGGTCTTGTGCTTGTGCAACAGAAAGCAAGTCCTGGTCAGTGACGATAGAGGATGGTGGTGTTCGAAATGCTTCCCAGGAAGGAGAGCGCAACCCGCAACCCCACGGAACCGAGCGTTTTTCTTGCGATGGCCATGTTTGTGCCCTGTGAGGCAAAGCCAAGTTCACTTGGTTATCCATCATGTTTCTTCCCATCACGGAGAACCAAGTGCATTCACCGTCTAGCGCCGGCATCGTTGGAGATGCCAGGTGAGGACCATGACGGAGATTGCCATTAAAGTGGAAGCCCTCCACGGGGGGTGACGACCAATAATGACCTAAAACTAAGAAGGCATTGCTTGCGTATCTGACGGGGAATTTGACACTTCTGATCTCCGTCTGTGGGACCCTGTAAGTGTAAGTGACTGGGGGAGGGATCCACTAAGCCACGCAACAAGCCTCCATATCTTCCCTCTTCTGAAGATCCCAATGTACCGGTACTTCCGCTGTCCCCACATGCGGGACCAGGAGGGGGCCGAAGTACAGTACATCCATATCCGTTTCAGCAGATACGTACTACTCTACTGGGCGGCAGTACTCGAGGGCCCTGTGGTACTGGTAGGCCTGCTGTTGCTGCTGCTGCTGCTGCTGCTGTAGGCGAGTGAGTTGCCGTAATGTCAGAACGCTAATCTTGTAGGGCCCCATCCCCAAGTGAGCATTTATCTGCGATGCAGCCGAGATAGGCTTATTGTTATTGTGCTCACTGCCTACTGCCCACTGCCCACTGCGCTGCCCCGGGCGCCCGCCCGTACTGCGTGATGTAGAGTAGAGTAGAGGTAATGTGCACAGGAGGTCCCACTTGTAGGGTATTACTGCGTTGTATCTGACGGTGAGAGCATGAATTACGGGCGGCGGGTATTGCAATAACCACAAAGAGAGCCGACTCGAATCGAATTGTGTTGTGTTGCATTGTAATTGCAGATATTTTGGGTCTTCCCGACACTTCACCAAGTAGAAGTAGCTATCAAGCAGCAGGAGGAGTAAGTCCATGCTAGTGAAACGGATAGCGCGGAGCAACACATTCACAGGAAAGACACAGTTGGCAAACTCATCAGCAGTCGCTCCATGAGATGAGCTGAAGACAGGAAAGGCCAAGTTTATTCTTGTTGGTAATAACGTTAATGACGGGGCCATGATCGATCAATCAATCCATCAATCAATAGGCCAATACGTACGACCAAGTAGGCTTTCTTGGCCGGGTGGGCTGCATGGTGCCATGGAGCCAAAAAGGCCGCTAAAAGGCTGGGCACGGTGTCGTAAAATAAGCTTGAAATTCACAGAGTTTAGCGCCATCCATCCAAATCCATCCGGAGGTACTGCGCAGTAAGGTGATAAATAAGGTAGATAAAGGTAATGTTGAAGTATCTTTGCTGCATGCTACGCAGTAGATACGTACAGAGTAGTACATGCACAGCCGTCCCTCTTGTCCCTCTTGTCCCTCCATCCATCCATCCACACCTCGTTCATTCATTCAAGCCCACCTCCACTGGGCAGCTCCAGCGAGCCAGCCTATGATGAGCCTATCTCATGGCCTGCTGGTCCATCCTTTAGCCAAGGGCTTGGGCTTGGGCTTGGGCCTGGGCTTGGGACTGGGAGGACTTGGAGACTTGGCTTTGGCTTTGGCTTGGGAGGGGTGTGCAGTGCCAATCCAGTAGGTAGTTTAGTCACTTTCGCTTTCACTTTGCCTTACCTTGCCATGATATTGCCCAGTCTGCATTCTTGCTGCGCCTACTACTACTGGGGGGAGATCTTTTTTACGGGAATCTTATGAGAGCAAGAGCCGAGCATCTTAGTGTATTAGTGTCCTGTCTCTCTCTCTCTCTCTCTCTCTCTCTTACTATGCAGTATATTATTGACGCCCTGCCCACCTTCCCGGCCCTCCCATAGCTAAGTCATCTTAATTTCTCGATTCTCGAGTCCTCGACCCTCGACCTCGGCCTATCCCTATCCACTGGGCCTGAACTGGACCATTCGCCGGAAGGAAGACTAAGACGAGAGATCAAGCACGGCACGGCACCGCACAGCACTAGAAGGGACCTGCCCGACTCGAATACACGAACCGGTCGAAGCCAAACAAGAGGTTCGAAAGCCGAAGAGGACGACGAAGGGGAAAACCAACCCAAAGGTGGATAATCGGCGTCATCTACGACATTCACGGCACAGACAGGAACGGAACCAACGGACAGAACATACCGTCTCTGACACGTGTGATCCTTCTAACGTAGAACGAACGGGGCCCCCAGCGGATACACAACGATCGCGAGCTAAAGTTGAGCTTAAGACAGGCCCGAGACAGCGCCGTCGCTGCTCTGGAGAGGAGCCCGAATCAACGACTCAGTGACGATAACGCTATACTGCATAGTAGTGCCACCAGACCGTTTAGTGCCGGGGCAGGATTCGTCAGCAGATTGTGGGAATAAGAAGGAAGAAAGTCGACATTTTCGATTATTGTTCTCTGTCCCGCCGTCCCTTGCTACCGCCGGACGACCGATTCTAGTCGAGAATCCGACGTTGAAGGAACGAAACGGACATACACACGGCCGAGTGTCTTTTCGGTCTGTCTGGTCTCGAGGCAGCCGTTTTGTATGCTCTAGGCATCACCAAAGAAGAATACAAGACTACACAACAGAGCTGCACTTAAAGCGCAGTCAGTCAGTCAGCCGTCAGCAAAGCAAAGCAAAGCAGGAAATTCCATTTCATTGCATCTCGAAGCGGATCCTGTCAGAAATATTGCGGGAAAAAAGCGAGAGCGATTCAGTCCGATCTGACTCTGTGTGTGTGTGTGTGTCTATCATATGCATGATTAATTAGTGGGAGGGAAATTCCGCTGTAATCATCAGGGCAACTGCAAGCCAGCACCTGGGCAGTGGACACATACCTGGACACGCACCTGGACACACCTGGACTCACCACTAGAAGACGACCCCACCAAAAAGGTCTTGTCTTAAATTCATTCCAGCCAGCCCCCATTCTGACGTCCTTTTCCACGCGGCCGGAGTCCACCTTTTTTTGGGTTTTTTTTTTGTTGTTTCCTGCTGGTGCGTTTTATTGCCGAGGAGCAATAACGTTACAAGCATACAAGCATACAAAGCTGTTCCAGGGAGAGAGGGCCCCACGGAGCAGCGTAAGCTTTAACTAAACTACCGACCCTGCAGGCCGGCACACACCACCAAAATAACGTGCTTTATTGCTGCGGCTGCTTTTGTTCGTCAGTCGTCAGTCAGTCAGTCGTCGTCGTCGTTAGCAGCTCCCACATCCCGAGGCGAGGCTTAATTGACTGACACCCATCCATCAAAATCGCTCCTTCCCTAGACTGGACCCAGACCCAGTCCCAGTCCCAGATCCAGTCAAAATCCGGGTTGGGACGCTACTTCCCTCTAGAGATCATCTATCTGATCTGATCTGATCCTGCGCAAGCTTCATTCCTTCCCTCTTTGGCGCTTTCGTTTTCGTTGGCAGACCAGGAAGGTGCGACACATACCGACACCGACACACAAGACATTTTTCACTTTCCCAAGGAACAAAAGTCTGGGTCAAAGTGGCGCATTCGCTTGCTGTTTATCTGGAACCACCAGCCAATCCCAATCTCAAAGGGTCTCACCTTCCTCTCACTCTCAGTCTGACGACAACGACAACAACTTGCATACTCGTAGCACAGCACAGAGCTTTGCAACTGGCCTCATTCGACATTTTCCACAACAGACCAAAAACAGAAAGAACGACTACTACAGTCGGATATTCTGAGTCACCTCACCTCATCGTCAACGACCTCAAAAGAAAAAAAAAGAAACAAATAAAAACTATACGCTCTAGCAGATCTCGTCGTTCGACATCACCCACACTTGGGCCGATCTTCTCTCTTCTCATTGATAGGTATGTTCATTCATGATGCTTATTCCATTTATGCTTCTTTTGTTCTTTCCAACTGTTTGTTTCCTTTAATCCATCCGTTTGGCAGCAGCTACCCAAAACAGCACATGATGCACTCATTTCACTTTTCACACTTGGAATTGCTCACCTTTCATCCGCATGCATCACATGCCTCATTTCTACCTCAGCTGGTATATCTCCGCAAAAAATGATGTAGTGGCTTCTATTCAGTGATATTCTATGCATGTCGGGCATTCAGAAATTGCGCAGCACAGCACAGCACAGAGTTCGGCATCGAGCGCAGTGCTCCATAGCAGCCAGATATATCTCTTCATCGTGTGAAGGCAAGCTGCAGGAAGATATGACAAGTGTCCAAGGCATCGGCTTCATTCTAGGCTCTTGGGGTCTTGAACTTGAATCCTTCCCATTCCCCTTACTCTTCGGATCCGGCAGCAAGTCCGGGCATCGCGGACCGTCCAGATCAATATCAAGAGCCGGGGTCCGGGAAGAAGGAAACGAGGCATCAGGCCGGGCGGACTCTAGTCGAGCAAGCATGAACTGCATCTCTTGCCGTCCCGCCCGACTAGCGAATGATCGACCCCGAGAACCATTCGTCGAACCCTTCTATTTAATCTTCTCTGCCTCGCTTGGACCCCCGAGGACGACACCAATTGCATAGCATCGATCAGGAACCAGCAAACAGGGTTCATGCGACAATCAAGCTGCTGCCGTGCCTTAGAATAGCTCGGTCAGTCCCCTTGTGCTTCCAAGCTTTTCACGTTGATATTGGCATTGGCATTGGCATTGGCATTGCCATTGGCATCGCTTCCCACGGAGACTACCAACGGCTTACACTTCCACCATTCCATGCATCCACCCATCTGTCACTGCATTCATTCATTCATCGCTTACCGGCTATTCTACGGGACACTACCAAAACTACCTCGCTGGAGATGGAAGAAGAAGAAGAAGAATGGTGGGACCCTGCTGGTATTCGGTGGGAGCAATAGCGCCGTCGACCTGCCGGCCCTTCGCTGCATGCTTAGCGATAGCTAGCCCTGGTCCTGGGGTTTGCATTGCGCTATGCTGCATTGCTGGGGGTCGAGTGCGTGGCCGCCCGCCACCATTACCCACTACGGCCTACGGCTTGGGGCTAGTTGGCCCTGGGTCTTTCAGTTAGACCCTGCTCTACTGGGCTCTGCACCGATTGGATTGGATTGGATTGGATCGAAGTAAATGACTGGCTGACTGCCTGACTGACAATTTGTTATCAACCGAGTGGTTGTGGGCATCTGGTCCGTCTGTCTGTCTGTCTGTCTGTCTGTCTGTCTGTCTGATGCAATTTGGCCCTAGAAAGTTGCCGTATGTCCAGCGCTAGTTCGTTGGTGACTGGCTGGTCTGCTCGCTGGCTGAGCTGACAGAAGTGGTGCGTATTTTGGGTCTCTGGATGTATCAGGATGGGAATATATGGTGCACAGTCTGCTCCAGCCCGCCCCAACTCCAACTCCCACACCCTGCACGTCTCGAAAGCCTGCCGCTGAGTCCGAGGGAAGCCAAGCCCCACCAAACACCTCTCACTCCAGCAGTGTGCAGTGTGCAGTGCAGTACAGTGCAGTGCAGAGTGTGAGAGCAGAGCAGAGAGAAACACTTACTCCGAGTGGAGTCGTGGGAGAGTGGGAGAATCAGAGGAAAAGGATCCAATTGACGCGAATGCCCATGTCGGTTGGCGGACCCCCCCTGCTCCCTGCTCCCATGCTATCATCTACCATCTACCCTCCCCTACCTAGGTACTCTGTCTCCATATCTCCTCCTCCATAAGGTACCGGCAAGCCCACCACCAGTACCACACACCACAACCAACCCCATGTCTCCCTGCTGCCAACTACTGCTCGGCCTGTCCCCATCCCCTGCCCTGCCCATGCCCATGCCCATGCGCCGAACATCAATCACTCAAATAGAAGGTTGCTTGGGTTAAGCTTCTTCTGATCAATGCTGCTGCTGCTACACTACTGCTGCTACCACTGATGCTCACCCTCGCCCACATCAATGCTTCCTCCTGTTTTCTCTCCTCCCTGCTGCTACGCTGATTATTACTCCACTATCTGTCTACTGTCTCAACTCGTCCGTTTCGGAAGACACTAACGTCGTCATCTCCCAGAACAAGATCTCCACCCCAATCCACCCCTGCGCTGGCCCATCACTCGCGCGACGTCTCAGCTTATTTCTCTTGGCTCGTCTAGACTTGCCCTCCTTCATTTGCCCATCGCCTCATCCATCGAGGGCGGCTCTCAGCAACGGTAAACTCTGGTCTGGCTCATATCCAGAAACGCCAGGAACGCGTGGATCTCCCCTGCATCACTCGGCACCTGGTGGAGCCCTCCTTGAAATCGCCGCGCAAGCTTGGTCCCTTCCTGGCCCTTGCACTCCCTCCCCTCTGCTCTGCTCACTACTCGGAGTGGATGCCGATACCCAGACAAGCCTAATCCTTCCTTCCCTGGCTTGTTTTACTGTCCTCTACATGGTCGACCCGCTACTCGCCTGCTACTACCTTGGGAGGAACATCTAAGTTTAGGTCAGCACTCGTGTGTTCTGATTCATAACCCAGAAGGACCTCGCAGCTAGACATAGCTGCTGGGTTACGCGACTATCTATCAATCTGCAGTGCTTGCCGGTTGAGGAACATCTACCGGTTTTTCACACAACCCCATCAAAAATGATGGAAACATATCACGGCTACGTGCGGACGCCCGCAGACGCCATCAAGCTGTTCGAAGCTTGCCGACTAGGTCTTCTTCCTCGAGTGCAGAGGAGGTTGTCAGAAAAAGAGCGACAATCGATTCGATCCGGTTCGGTGTTCGTTTGGGACGAGAGGGAGGCAGGTATGCGAAGATGGACCGATGGCAAGTCTTGGAGCGCCAGCAGAGTGTCTGGCAGCTTTCTCACATATCGGGAGATGGAGGGCAAGCGCGGAGGTGGCTTTCCTTCAGGACGACGAGGTGCCGGCAAGACGCCCGATTCATCAGGCCGCGGTAGCGACGAGGACCAGGATGACGGCGAGCCGGACGGCTACCGATACAAGGCCGATGGGCTTATGAAGCAATCGTTCAGTATCACGACTTCAACCGGCCAGCATCTTCATCTTATCTCGTACTATGCGAGACCACACCCAGGACAGCCTGATTTGCCCCATCCCAGCACAGATCCCACCCTTCGACACATTGTACCTGTCAAGGGCATGTATCCCGAGTCCAGCTTGAACGAGGCACCAATGCCTGCGATGACCAGAGCGCCTATGCAACAACCACCATACGCACCCCCGCCACAGCATCACCCTCCCCAGGGATATCCTCAGCAGTACGCACAATACGGCGCGTGGCCTCCTTCTCCAGTAGCGACACCTCCTTACAGCCATTACACTGTGGCACCGCCTTACCAACCAGCTCCGTTACCACCTCCAACAGGCCAATACCATCCTCACCCTCAGCAATACATTCCAGCTCCTCCGCCACATGCTGCCTACGATAGGCCGCAACTACCACCTCCGGGTGCGGCGCCTCCGCCAAGAGCGACGCCGCCCAGCATGCCCGCTTACAGCCATCCCTCTCACAACTCTCCACATCTGTCACATCATAGGGCACCGGTAATCTCCGAATCTCCACGGTCTCAGCATCTTCAAGCACAAGCCGCGGCGGTCATGATCGACCCTCGTCTGGCAGCAACGAGTGCTCGAAACCCACAGGGTCCTCTTCCGGCTCTGGGCGGTGGCTCGACGACAACACCCCCGCCGCGGGCGCTCTCCCAGTCTCCGCCCGGCAGCTCTCACTCTAACGGTGCGATGGCTGCAGCTAGCGGTAACAAGGCCAGCTTGTCAGCTCTTCTGCACCCGACTCCCGCGAACTCGGAGCCCAACAGCGCGAACGCGGGAAGCAATAGTGCCAACAGCTCTCCTCGTACTGCCACCCTGAACAGCGCTAACGGCGGTTCAGGAGCAGCCTCGAACGGCCTAAATAAGCGCGGGCCATTCAACGAGGATGCGAAGGCGCTCGACATGCTGAACAGGAAGTTCTGCCTGTGAAAGCGCAATAAAGAGTTGTCACTCGTCGGATAAGGAAGTCGACGAGAGTTGAAGGAAAACAGGCAGACAGGAATGTCCAACCTATCGATACCCCCCATCATAAAGGAGAGTTTGCAACAGCAATTTCTTCCATCTACTTTGTCATTTTCATCATTGCGCTCTTGCTGTCTCACGGAGTACAAATCGATCACGCATCCATCATTGATCCATTCATGCATTGGTACGGCGTCTAAAGGTGTATTTGCCTCCTCCTCAACAAGGAATGGAGAGCGGTCTGGTCTGGTTGAAGTGGCCAGCGTGTCACGACTGCAACAAAAAGTTTCGCTCCCGATCGTGTACGGTGGTTCTTCGACACAAATAACGGTTCGGTTCGGCTCGGTTTTTGTCTCGGGTTCGGTCATATAATGTGCATTTCCGTCAGGCTCGGCTTTTGCTTTTTGTTTGTCTGGTTTTCTATTGTGATCAAAGGAAGGTCGGTCGGTCTTTACCGTGCAACAATCACATCATCGAGTGGCATGGTTCATGCGGTTCACGGTATGGAAAGTCAGGACAAGATATCATGGTGCGTGTGTGATTTGTCTACTTGACAGAGTTGACTTGATTCAACTTTGAGGCTGGCAAAAACTACGTTGGCTGTCAAGGCACAAGGCACAGCGATAGCAACTTTTCGTGTTTTATTATTGCTGTTTGAGTAAATCACTCATCCAGCATCGGTACATAGCTATGCGAGAGATCGACGTATACATACATACTTACATACTTTATAACGTTCATGCGTGCTCTGCAATGTGATATATCTGAATGTGATAACTTTTAGTTGGCTTGGTGCATTCCGTCTGTGGGTTGAGTAGATAATGATGTTGCCTTGGCTGGCTGATGCAGTGTTGCAATCTACTGGTCTCTGGAAACATTCCAGAGCACGGAAGATACGTACGTCCTATGTCGAAGAACTCCGCTCAATACTCGCGCACAACGCTTGGTGCATATTTGTTTAGTATATTTACAAAGTAAAGCTACAGCTACACCAGCTACTTTGGGGAGATACAACCAGAACGGCGATATGACAGGAGTGAAACCCTGCGGGCGGGTCTGGTGTAGTGTTTAGATAACACAAGTGGCATCATCGTTGTTCATCCTCCTGCTTCGCCCGTAGGACTACGCGTGAGAATGATCAATGCAGCCGCTCGAAGTAGAGGGAATACATCGGTGATCAATTTTGCTTAATTACGACCATCATTATGGCTACAAAGGATGATACTAGAACAACCTGTCCCTTGTCTCGTGCCAACAATGCCAAACGCAAAGGGAATCAACACCGGTAGCCACTCCATGTCGATAAGGAGACGAATGGAGAGGCTGCGTAAGCTCGGGTCATATCACATTTTGCATTTCAAGAGCGTCCATCGACCGGAATCCGAGGCCAAGGCTTCGCTCGCTCGCTGGCTGGGCCTAAGGCCGAGACGCCGATGCATAGGCAAAGGAGACATGCCAACCAGATGTCTGACATGAATGGTGAAGGGGGTGCGTACGTACGCACGCATGCATGCGGTAAGTAGCTCCGTCTTGAAAGCAGCCGCCGCCGCCGCCGCCGCCGCCACCCTATCCTGTCCTGTTCTGTATTGTGTATTAGCCTCTAAATAATTAGAGTTGTGTGACTATACGACGCTACAGCAGCTTGTAGGGGGAAGTAGGGCACTGTACTGCACTGTGCTGTACATATCCCTTACCACGCTACCTGACATTGATTGAGCTATTGAATGATTGACTGATCACCAAGCAATACCTTATTTCACCATCTTACGCGTGCTCTGTGGGGCCAAGGCTGGCCAGGCCGGATCAGCTATCTAGCCATCTCTCTCCTGTAGTAGTAGTACTCCTCCGCCGGGTGACTACCCTCGAACAAGTTGATAGACCCAAGGTAAGTAATAAATAGGATATTCGAGACCTTGATAAGTGTTACAACCCGCAACATTGAGTATCTTTGCCCTACAACAATTAAACGTTTACTACCCCTAGCGGAGGAGCAGTGCCTTGAGTACTACACATACCTACATACCTTCTAGTCATCTACCTTCCTGCCATTAAGGGGAAGGAAATGGCGAGAGCGTGCCGAGCAAATGATCAGCATCTCCTCCGTACCTAACATCCCCTTAAACTCGCCCCTCTTGGCCCCCCATTCCCGAATCGAACACTTTCGACGATCCCCACAAAGACTAATCCATTGCTAAGCAGCCTCTAAAACCTTACAATGCCCTGCTGCAGGATGCCAAGGCGACATGTAACTGCAAGACGAGCAAGTTGAGACGACAGGAAGGAAAAAAGAGTGTGATGAATAAAAAAAAGTGGGTTGCTGGGTTGAGGGCTTGGCGTTTCTCCAATGCGTCAGGAGTTGGGCGAGGGACACGCAGCGCACCCACCCACAGACCTCACACGTGCCCAGAGGCTTACTTAGACATAGCACAGACCCGAGAGAAAGATCGGCAGTATTGCGCGGGTTGGCGCAGGACAAGTTTGTTTCAATGTACTCTATTTAGAGGTTGGGGAGATCTATATATGGGAGGCAGGGAGGGAGGGAGGGAGAGAGACTTGGCTTTTGGTGCTTGGCTTGCCAGGGAATGAAAATGCAGGGAAAGTCGAGCCGATTGCTATTCTCTCTCTTTCGCTCTCTACAGGGCAATACCAGGTACGGAACTTTGAGTACTAATGAGAGATGGAGACAACAAGCAAAAGGTAATCAAACATCTGGCACCGCCCCGAGTGGTTGACCTCCCTTGGCGTCGTAAGCCTAAACATAGGCATGAAATTGAGTTGGGTCCCCTTTTTTGGAGATTTGCCCCTGTGCAGCAGCAATGCCAATGCTAAGCTTGCGTGCATCGGGTGATAAAGCGAGTGAATGAATCAATGAACGATGGACTGTGGGGGCCGTCAATCCCGGCTGGAAATACTCTATTCGTCTCAGATTCTAAGCCATGATTAAAGTACAATGCTTGCCGCGCGTCTGTCCCCGCCGACCGGCCGGAGACTAACCAAAGTCAGGAGTGCCTTAGCTACGCGCCGGTACATCGTCCCCGGCGCGCGTCAGCGCATTTTGTTTCAGGAAGAGCCCGGCCGGCCGCTGACTAAACTGCTAGTAGAGGGCATGCACTCCATTTCGCAGACACACACACTACTCACTACTCGTGGTGATGATGTGTGCCGGGTGGCTGAGGTTGTTGTTGTTGGTAGTCGGCAGTTGTATCGGTTCCTGCGTGGGCCCGTTGCATGCCTTTTTGTGATTGGCTGCTATGGACAAGAAAACACATCGAGGTGGTGGGGCCGCCGGTTTGCTATATCCCTTTTTGTTGTGAAATTGGACCGTGATGTGCGGACGACGAATAGACTGATGAAGAGGTGGCACATAGAGTCAACCCGAGGTCTTGGATCGGGCCCGCTGTACAGCTAACGTGCATGTTGCAAGTGCAATGAACAGTGCGCAGGATGTGCCTAATTGGCGTTCATGCGAGCTCTCGGTTGGCTGATTGACAGTTACTTTCCCTGGGCTAGCTCCTGCTTGGAGTAGCAGCATTGAAACGTTCTTGTGCGTTGTTGTCTTACTGATCGCAGGTTCGTGTTGAACTTCACGTCCAGTCCGATGAAAGGACTGGAGTCTGTCTTGATTTCATGACCGGAGTTTTGCGTAAATGAGTCTCAAAGACATCAAAGTAGCTTAAGTAATGTTTCTGCTAATCTTATGACTGGTTACGCTTGCATAAACTCCGTCTTTTCCTCCTCCTAGGTAACTAGATGTAAACTATTATATGACGCAGTAATGATGAGACAAACAATGATCGATAGGTTTAATACATCTTTTGAAGATCGCCCAAGGCCATAGATTAGCGTGAATTGTTGCTTCAGAATAACACAATATCGCGTCGCGTTATAGAACAGCCGCGGAATAATACTATGCCGGGCAAGCAGAGCACACGACTCTGACACATGGCTCGACAACTCTTGGAGCAAGGCTGGTATGAGTATCCCCTTATAAGATCTAACAACTCGGATTATTACCAGCTGTTACTTCTCGCCAAATTCAGTTGTTTTGTGTCATATGAGCCTTATGTATCGCAACTGTATCCCCCAATCTGAGATGCTGAAGATAAACATGGATGCTTCAACTGTAAACGGAATAATCAAGATTGCTATCATTGGATTCGGAACTATGGGGCCGCGCTACGCAGACGCAGTCCTCAAAAACGATGACCTCAAGCTTATTGCGGTTGTCGACCCTGTTGCCTGCCTAGCATCTATAGCTTCTAAGTATGGGGCGAAGTTTCATGACTCCCTGGAGGAGCTCCTCGCATCTCCGCATAAGCTAGATGCAGCAATCATCTGCACGCCAAATCATACGCACGCAGCGGCAGCGAATCTACTCTCAAGCGCTAGGGTTCACATTCTCATAGAGAAGCCCCTCTGCCCTGACACAGAGACTGGAAAGGAGCTCGTCGCCTACTTGAAGGAAACCAATGCTTGCTTAGGCACCAAAGCCTTGGTGGGCCATCACAGGTGATTCAATCCATATGCGGTAGTTACAGCCGAGACTATAGCCTCGGGGTCTCTTGGGAACATCATTGGGGCCAGCGGCTTGTGGACTCTCTTGAAGCCGATGAGGTACTTTGACTTAGAACGACGTCGGACAAAAGACGCTGGCCCGGTCCTGATCAACTTGATCCATGACGTGAATCTACTACATTTCTTCTTCGGTTCTATTGTCCGTATACAAGCCGACAAGACTATCTCACAGCGTGGATTCGAGGCGGAGGAGGGCGTGGCCATCATCTTTAGATTCGCATCTGGCATACTTGGGACGTTTTTCCTTTGCGCTAATGTTGCATCCCCTTTTAATTGGGAACACGGCACCGGCGACAGTCCACAATTTCCTCATTCTGGGCAAGACTTCTAGAGGATCTTTGGTGTCCAGGCCACCTTGAGTGTGCCAGACATGACGAAGTGGTCCTACACAGGCAGCAACTGCCACTGGGAGCATGAGATCACACATCAAGTGATGGATGTTGGTAAAGGCGTACCATTCGATTTGCAAATTGCCCATTTTGTCAGTGTTATACGGGGACAAGAGCCTCCCAGGTGCACTCCAGAGACGACTTTAGCAGCAGTGACTGTTTGTGAGGCTGTCAACAGAGCTTTACATACGCAGGTGCCTGTTGATATTGAACCGTATGAATTGTAGAACTATCATGAAAGGAACACATCTAAGGTCTTTTCGGCCTTGGACTTTTATACGTAGGCTCGAGTGGGGTTCCCAGCCCGGTTGTATACAGAAATTTGCTCCCCTAATCGATCCACATGACTCTGATTGACGAACTGCAGCTTGTTGCATAAAAAGAAAAATACTCCTGAGCCGTAGGAGATAACAAAACCCAACCTGTTATATCACATTATATAAACTTGCGTGTTGCAATGGCTCAATATTGGCCTAGCAATTCGGTTCAGAATGTAGGCCGTACTTGGATTTACTGGATTACTTTCCCTTGGTAACGGACACTCCCACTTAACGTGTAGGCAACTAACTTATACAAGCCCAGCAATATGTCCCTAGAAATTTTAAGCCCCTGATCTGCCCTACGAAGTCTAGCTTGCTCAGGCATACAATAGTTCTTAGTTTCCTAACTGTCGAACTTGAGATATTGATGAAGGGCCCGTCCGGTCCGCTGTTCAAGATATATTTCTCTCCTTAGAGCGGTCTTATCACGCTTATATGTCAGAGAGATTGATTGTTCATAACCTTTTGTACTCATTTGCAGTACCTCAAAATACAATATCAGTTGCTAAGATTGTTACCATGTCCAGGCAAGCCATTTCCGCCGAGAATCAACTCAATTTCCATTTTCCAAGCGGCTATTTTCCACAGAAGTTTCGCATTAATTACGAAGGCCCTGCAACATCTGCAATCACTGACGTTTCTCATTATTGGAACAAGTCTTATAACTGGAGGGCAGTGGAAGACAAGTTGAACAGTGAGTTTGACCATTATGCAATCACCATTTCCGGCAGCGGCACATATGAAGTAGACTTACCTTTATATTTTATTCATCAGCGCTCATCTGACCCCAATGCAATTCCGCTTCTGGTGCTCCATGGCTGGCCATCTACGAACCTTGAGTGGAGAAAGGCCATGAAGCCTCTCGCAGAACATTCCGAGCTTTCTTTTCATGTTGTAGCTCCGGATCTTCCGGGGTATAGTTTCAGCCCGGCGCCTACGCAGTCCGGCCTTGGTCCTCGAGAGATGGGACGGACGTTTAATTCCCTGATGCAGACGCTGGGTTACCCGCGCTATGGTATTGTGAGCACAGATCTTGGCTGGTTTGTTGGAATGCGGATGACGGCCGATGTCAGGGAATCAATCTTGGGTCATTTCAGTGACTTCTACCTGTATCAACCCACTGCCATTGATGCTATAACGGGCTCAGGAAACCTTACCGCAGAGGGGAAAGCCTACATTGATTCCATTGGTGCATGGTTTGAAAAACATTGGACGTATGCACTGGCTCATTCTCGTAAGCCGAAGCAATTGGCTCTGTCACTGGGTGATAGGCCCGTTGGATTTCTTGGCTGGTTGTGGGATGTTAACCACTCTACGAGCGACGGCTATGCCTATGACTTCGAGGAATTGATCACTGACACCATGGTGTTGTGGATCCCTGGTCCATATGCTAATATTCGGTTCTACTCGGAGTGTTTCAAGGTATGTAGTTTGTAGCATCCTAACCACTATCCAATGACCAATCAATCGAATGCTATGATACTGACGACCGTCAAGCCAGAAATCGGGAATTCCCCAGAACAGAAGTTCCATTCGGTCTTTCTAAATGGGTTTGGCCTAATGGCCCGTTTCCTGCCGTATCTAATGTCGTCTTTGCGGTAAGAAATTCCCTGACCTCTGATGTACTGTGGGTAAGCACAACTGAACTTCGAACAGCCCGTGGAATGGGTTAGACGAGACAACAATCTTAAGTTCTTCAGAAAGCATAAGACAGGAGGTCATTTTCCTGCCATAACCTGTCCAGAGTTGTGGCTTGAAGATATTAGGGAGTTCTTTGCCACTGTGTTGTCATTGAAAATTAAACGTAGCTTAGCTATCTATAGCTTCAACATGTAGACATGGGTCTACAATTGAGCAGCAACATCTCAGTGTCGTGCTAGTGGTATTCATTGACTTCTTTAAAACTCCCCAGTTACAAATTACGCCATACTTCTTGCTGAAACAGGCAAACCGGTCTTATTGTGAGATATTGCCGTCTCGCCTGCCTATGCGACAAATATAGGGCACACATCTCAATGTTGAGAATTCATGGGCAGCGCCTCTGCTATTTCAAGTCGCTCCTGATCTTGAACCTGTGCCAACCTACCTGTTACCATTGCACGTGCCTCCTCGTCATCGTCATTGAGGTGCCATAGTCCCGGAGAACTGCAACACGTATCAAGCCCTGTGGCGGACGCCGGCCTGTAAATAATTCGAACTGGGCATTCGCTTGAGCCGTCAGACACTCCAGCCCATCAACTGCAACCCAGCCTCGGCCAGTCTCTCGGCGTACTTGACGCAGAAGCGGTGTTATGATAGGCTTATAGTTGTGGTCGACTACCACGCCCTCGGTCGGGCTTCGCATCCAGGCTGGTGGCAGACTGAAGTCTGCTCCGAATTGGCCCAGTACCTGAGACGTGGGAACGCACGATATGACGATCGTAGGCTGTGCAGTTTCGAAACACCATGTTGACTCGCAAGACTCGAGGGTGCGTATTTCGGGTACCATCATAGAGTCGGGGATGTCACCATATAGCAAAAGCGATGAACCCTTTGTCAACGTACCTACGAAGACTCCCGCATTGGAGCCTCGGGACACCTGAATCCTACCAAAGTGATTCACCAAAGTTTGTGCATGGGCTGCAGTGCGATTGTAAATGGCAATGTATTTCGGTTCTCGCAGGAGACCAACCAGTGTCGCTACGAATCACGTCTCTCCACCGACCCATCTACCGCGACGACGGCCTCGTCGGGCACGGCGTCTCCGACGAAGCCCGCAGGGTTATCACGCCGCGCGACGGCAAGACGGTACACCTCCGAGCGGTTCCCCCATCCGCCCCCGAGCGCACGGCCTCGACCAAGAGCAAGAGGAAGCCCGATGCCGACTGCGAGCGCGCTGCTCGGCTCAAGATGGTGAAGAACGAGGCTAACATCATGAGGGACAACCCCTACGTAAGCGGTCCCTTTCCGTCCGTCTGCCTACACATCTACAGACAGCTACCCATCCAAGAGATAGACGCCAGCCCGACGCGATACGCACCGTCGACTTTGGGGAAGAGTCTGAGCCGCTACTCCTAATGCTATACTATAAAGCGGGCTATATTAAGGAGGCTTGCGCCGGTGCGTCGGAGGACGATCATGTCTCGATGACCGCTGTCGAACATTTGCGCTTCTGAAGCTCCTTTCTTGTCAGCGGGATCCTCCTTCCGCTGTCGATAATATATGGTGAGCTATTCTGATGTCAGACTATGCTACCTCCTATGAAGCACGAGAAGAGCTGGGGAAAGATCAAAAAAGCTTTGAGATTACCAGTAGGAAGGGGATAGAGAGATAATAGAGGAATAAAGCGTTGCTAATCAGGCTAGAATGGTCGACTCAGATAACGAATCTGACTATATGCTAGGTCGAGCTAATAAGGATAATAATCTATATATAGAAACTATAGCTGTGACCCGGTTCGATTATATGTTGGATTTCACTTGGACTAAAGATATTAAAATGACTTGCTTTTTTAAGATATGACCGCTTCGGGTCTTGCAGTAGAGCTGAGCCTCCGGAGTCTCAATAGATCTTCGTCTAGATACACCCGCCCCATCCACCCCATCTACCATTCTTGTCATTCATCCCACTGCCACCTCTATCCCATCCACGCCCGCCCCATCCACTACTCAGGTCGCTCATCATCCATTGCCAGATCCACTGCCGCCGTATGCACTGTTCGTTGTGGTTATCCCCTCGAATCAACGAAGCCTCGATAGCGTCGATATGTGTGGCTTCGGAAGCTCTAAATCTGTACCTAGGTAACTGTTAGCCATAACAAGAGCAAATGTGCCCCAAGCTCAGGAGAAATTCTAGCCTTGGATTGAGCTTACTAGCCTTTGACCGAGCCTATTAAGGGTGAGGATGCTGAGTAGGACAGAGCGTATTAACCCGAATATGGGAAACCAGGGCTTGCTGCGACTTTCCCCTGCAATATGCCGTATTGACACCCCTGGCTGTTCTGCGACGGCCGCATTTCACCAGCAAGACTTGATAGAGACATCGCTGCAGCGGTTGGAGTAGAAATACCACTGCCTCCATGCGTACGGATGGGTATCGTGCTCGTCGAGACGTACACGAGTGGGGTAAGTGAGGATATTGGCTCGAAAGGCCATAGTACTGACGACTTGGACTTGGGGAGGCATTTTGTGAACCGTTCTCGTGATCAGGACCAGCGGTGGGTCTTAAGGCTTAGATAAAATTCGCAAAGTAAACGAAGATACCCTTGATATGCTGGGAAGTGAGCTTTGGTTCCAGTAGACGAATACAGTTGTCTTTATGCCAAAGCTATGGTCCAGTCAACAGGTTCACCTGGCGATATATAATTGCCAGCGGGTAGCCATAGCCAATCGAACGTGATGCTGCAGCTACTATATAAAACATGACAGCCAGATTCGGGAGACTCTGAAGCACCCACTATCTAATTGAAAGGAATGTCGTTGGTGTTTTGTATCGTCATTTCGATGTTTCAACGCAGACCAACGACTCTCTAGATGTTAAAGTATAATTATTTTTAGGTATAAAGATGCTTATCGTCTAACTAATATTAAGGAGATAAGTATCTTATAAGGTGAATTATAAAGAAGAGTATCTATAAATATAGCCGCAGAACATTAGATAACAGGTCTAATATATATAAGATGTCGTTGGTATTTTGCATCGTCACTTCGACGTTTCAAGCCAGACCAACGACTCCATTCATTGGCTCCTGCAGGCTCGCGCTGCGTGCGCGCGCTTCTCGATCCCCACACTCCTACAATTAGTGTATCGGTACTCCGAACCGGGAATTACCATCAACTCTACCCTACTCAAGATTATCTCGACCAGATATCCAACAAGTTGAGTGATTGTACACATCCCCAAAAGTTTGCTATCATCTTTATTGCAAGACTCATACCGGCCTAATTCTCATTTCCCAGCTGCCCTGTCAATTGCTTTGTACGTCGCCCAGCCCCATAAACTCGGTATGGAAGCAAACCGAATTTGGCACAAGCCTGTGGTCGAGGTCTACTCGAACCTCATCACGCCCGGCGTCTGTTGCTCTGCAACAGCTTACGACTTGGCTAATCGCCGATGGTACCAGCTCAACGTTGGAGATCCGATAGTACTGGATGCCGACTGGCACCACGATACGCGACTAGATAAGATACCTGACGACGAGTGGCTCAGCTCCACAGTCGAGAAGCATATCGAGGCATACTACCGCTCGATAGCCGCTCTTCCTCCCTGGAACACGATCAACACGAACTCGAGCGGCTTCCCGGTCGCTTTCGAGCTCTCCGAGGAAGCCTTAGTCCGTAGGCCAATTCTGGAGAGATTCAGCTATGGATATAAGCCTTCCGATAAACTTCCGACAACCAGGTTTAAGCAACTACGCGAGAAGACATATCTTAGCCGAGGCGCCGACTATTGTCTCTGGTATGATAGAAAATGTGTCTTCAAGCGCATCGAGTTCGACTGCGATGTCGAATCGCACGAGAACGAGATTCATACTAGGGAAGCCATCATCCGGTGCATCGAGAGAGATCCGGGAAGCGCCTCCAAGGATCCAGACTACGTGATGGAGAGCCTGTTTAACGTCGTGCCTATCCTCGCCGTAGTCTTGCATGACGAGACAAGCAACTGGATCGTCTCGAGCCGGCCTGCCGATGAGGATCATCTGCATGATGAAGATACCAAACATCATAACCATCAGGTTGCCGGATTTCTTATGCCTTACGTAGGTCGCAGTCTCGACCTGTTAGGTACACCGACCGCCGACTCCGATAGGCTCGGACCTACGACCTCGACTTCTCCCGCGACAGACTCCTCATCAACCACGACTGATCTACCTATCAACGAGGAACAACTTCTGGATCTCGTCTGCGGTATACAGAAGCTCTCGAGATGCGGCATCGTCCATGGGGATATCTGTCATTGGAACGTCGTCCTCGCGCAGCCAGCTCTACAGATTGCGAGATTGCTCTTGATTGATATGGGAGACGTCGCCCCCGACTACGAAGGCGATGCGGATGCATTGGGAAACTTGCTTCTCTGGTGCTTGGAACATTCGACCGAGCTGAAGGATGCTGCCGCGACGAGGAAGAGGATCGTGATCGCCGCGGCATTGTCGAAGGGGGGGCATCTAGACCGCGCTATCGGAGTATTATCGCCGAGCAAGAGGGAGAGTAGTCTCAAGAGGCCGCCTCTTTCTGCCAACCAAGATGTTGAGAGGAGACGTCTCTGAATCGAGCGTATCCTGCCTAACAATCTAACATACCTCATGGGGAGCTGTTCCACACATACCTCGCGAGGGCGCCACTGGAACGACCAGAACTTCTGCCCCGCCTCTCGTGCAGGAGAACCGAGGCAGGATCGAGACCAAAGAGAGGTCGCCTCTCTGGAGACGGGAGCTCGATAGGGCTCGCCGCGCTGCCATTTGTCTCTGCGAAAGGGTCGGGCGCGGGGTACAAGAAGATGTCCTCGACAGCCCGGCGATGGAGGGTCGCCTTTACGTGGCCAATTCTGCTTCCCGTCTCTTCTGCTGTGGCCGTCGCGACTCCGGGATCCTGGCTTTTGGCTCCCGCACTCGGAGCCGGGTTGCAACGGCGGGAGCAGCAGAGAGTGCTGCGCGAGCACGGTAGGCTTGAGAAGTACGGCAGCCCAAGCAGCAAAATAGACGCATTAGTGAAACTCCTGTGTCTGTCGGGGCTACTCAATCTTGTCACGAGCGACAGATGCGGCGGAATAGCGAAGAGACGGATTCAACACAGAAGATTTGTATATGTTCTCGCAGCACTGGAAGGGTTCGGCTGTATACAAAGCTTGGTTTCGCGATTGTCGATCGTGTTCAGACCCCCCAGGGCACAATCACAAGCATACTTCGGCCATCTCGTATAGACATGGTCTAGATAATAGAATCACTTATTCTAAGTAGACGCGTAGAAGTATCAACCTACGGAGCGTCCAAAAACGCTCTTCGGCTCGCCTCTCCTCCCTATCCTCTCGGTCCTATCTCCCCGCCCAGCTCCGAGCCTGTGTTTCTCCCACCGCCGGCTGCGACCTCGAGCCCCTCGACGCCCCCAATCTCTGCGCTCATCCCCGGGTGCCCATCACCGTGACTGTCCTCTACGCCGTGGCAGCCAAATTGGGTGAACCACTATAGCATATCTGCCGGAAAGAAGCGTAGACCATAATCCGGACTCGGCTTTTTTCGGTTTCGCTTTACAACGTCTTCCTCGCCATCCTACCCGGCCTAGACCTGGGTGGGCATGCCCGGGCCCGGTGGCTGGTTCGGGACGGTCAAAAGCTTCTACCGGTTGACGGGCGCACCCGGCCTAGACAACGCCGCCTTCTTTGGCAAGGAGATGCGGCGGCGGCACAACTATGGCGAGGGGGCGTTGTTATAGCTTGGCCAGAGAACGTAGCTGCATCTGGAACGAGGGGTCGCCTTCTGCATCTTCTAACCTGAGCCAGTCCTACACACGCGGTGAGCTTGATATCTAGCTAACGTATACCTACTCTCTGGTTATAGTCTTAGACAAGGCATAGTAGCCATCCTTGATGAAAGGATAATAAAAGAAATAAGGTTCTCTATGCTCCTTTCGAGTCCGGCACCTGGCATGGTGGACCCTTTGATTGGCATTTTACGCATTTCTCTCCTATGTATAGCGGAGCTGGCACGACACATTTCTCTTGAACCCAACGAAACCGAGCGGCCTCTTCTCTCAGACCTTTAAATCTGTCTTTCATAGTAATCTAACCCTCTAAGCAACTTCTACCTATAGACCTTATCCGTCTTATACCATATATTCAAGCTAAGTAAGCAATACTTAGCAAAGCCCCTAATCCCTATACAATATCTGTTCCTGGGAAAACAGCATAGCTTTACCATATCAGCATAATACCTTGATTAACCGCCTATTCCTTTGGTATTGCCGATAATACCATATGTAGGCAAGGCAAATTTAGACAGATTTAGAAGGGATAAGACCTTCAATATTATAGTAGAAGCAAGGCATCAGTTCTTAGTCGATAGATATTGTAGAGACGATAACAAGGAACGGGCTTTGTCACCTATATAGAAAGCAACTATGTCATCTTCTAGCATATACCTAGCTTTACCCCTTACTTCCTACTTGCTCTTACCAGACTCTACCTTGTCTCCTATATCTGGTAGTTCTCTAATGCCTATAGGGTGTACTATACAAAGTAGGCTATGACTTTGGACTATTACCATGTTGTGACGGACCGTAGAGC
>NW_006921321.1:41769-112990 GCF_000392275.1 Phaeoacremonium minimum UCRPA7 | reverse complement strand
CGGGGCTCTCTTTTGTCACACATGTTTTATAAGCTTAGGTATAAAGTGCAGCAGAAGTTATATTATGTATGTTAATTTACCTTGCCATCACTATAAAGCGATGTAGGGCTCTTATAGTGTAGGAATTCAAGGGCTCTATTAACGCCTTATATTAACACCTTACCTAGACTCCTTCTATTTGTATTTTGTCTACCTTTATGAACACATAGCAGAGTATCATATATACATTATTCTCTATTGGGAAAGTCTAAGGCAGCTTGTTTAGATTAGAAATCAAACTCACACAATCAACACTAGAGATACAAACAATAGAGTATCCTATGCATAAGAACCGAAGAAAATAAGTAGAAATTAGACAGATAGAGTCTAGAAATGGACCCCTATAAGCTTGTTTTTTTTTCTTTCTGGCATTACGGCAACTTTAACCGGGGTGGTAGATTGAGGCTCCTCCTAAACAGCGCGCATAAGGGCAAGATTCGGGCAGTATGTTAGTCTGTACTGGAAGTATCTCAACGACTATATGAGTTCTCCCGAGCCGGGCTCTAGGACTTCTCACACGTGGGAGGTGAATACATATCTGGACATTGAAGAAGGGGTTTTAATTGAAGACTACATTCGGGAATTAAACAATGACATTTGCCGAACCATACGCGACAAGCGACTTTTTTTGACGGAGACTGGATATGTCGGTGTAGGAAGAGAGAACATTCAAGTTGGTGACTTTATCTACGTGCTGGCAGGGATACCAGTGCCATGCGTCCTACGTCCAACTGAAACATCTTTCATACATGCAGAGAGCCAAAAAAAATATATCGTGGTTATAGATTGGCTGGTGGATGCTATCTTGATGGAATTATGAATGGTCAAGTACTGCAGAACAAAGACACCGATAAAGCGGATTGGATCTGTATTTACTGACCGACAGATTGCTTGTTTGGACGGGTCATAGTTATTCACTTGGCAGAATGCTAGTTTCGGTCACTAAATAAATATCAGCGATCATCAGGAATATATTATCGCCGAAGGGTTGGAGTATGCGTTACATTTTTATATCAAGTACATCACGAAGAACCCTCGGCCGTGAGCCCTACAAACACCACCAACACAGCAGCATATGCCGCAGTGCTCGATAGTACCTCTTTGTCTTCCTCAAGCACATATGCCAATACGGCAGTTTTGCAGACTAGGCTTACCTCGGCTCACGAGGCTCCGACCAATAAGATGAGTTGGGTGACCTTTGCTGCTATTAAAATAAGATCATACTGCGGAATGCCTGGACCATGTGTACTCCACAAAGATCCGCTAGTGTCGTACTTGCTCCAGAGGTGAGATGTTCTCCGATTCAACCCTCGAGAGCGGCGTTTCACCAAAGGTGGCAGTCTTCCGAGTTGTCTCAGGATCTATATCCATAATCGACCTACCTGGAATGTCCCGGGCCATGACCCTACTCCCTAGTCTTTAGTCTTGTCTTCCCTGAGCCTTCTTGACTAGTTTCAACTTTTGTTCTAGTCGGAAATAAATAAGCTCATGTGACAATTGAGACATTGGCAAAAGGAAGGCCTTCCGTGCGCGATTGGCACGGAAGCACAGTGTATATGTTTTGTCACAGCTCATTATACAGCCACACCAAGGAATCACGTCTCGGCATCCAATCAGAAGTGAGACATGGTGCCCGTCGGACCAACCAGACACGTATTTGAGCGAGAGCCGACGATTCCAATCTGGGGCTGAGTGATACAAGCTAGGGCTGAACGATGCAAGGAGGACGTTCCTGCATAATATCCACCAAGACTAGTTATTGTTCATCCCACCACATGCAAGCCTCCGGATATCGCAGCAAGACTTACACTGGATGTCGGTGGAATAATGAATGGATGCCGCACATCAAGAGTTCCAGCCGCAAACCAATAGTCCACAAATCAATAGTGTAGAAAGAGAGTAAGGTCAGGGATAAACGCGTGACGATTTCAGGCTGACTCTACGTGATACAGAAAATCCTTACCTAGCTTTAAAAGTAAATAAGAACCCCCTCATGCCCATCAGGTCCCTCTTTTGACGCGGACACCAAATTACAGATATACGGAGTACTCTTCTCTTTTGCACTGGAACCTAAATTCTTCGTCGATCCACCATAAGGCTTGCACACTATGAAGCTCTTTCTCTCCCTTGTCATTGTTCCGCTCCTTGCTAGCCCTTGGGCCGCTGCTACGGCAGGCTGTAACGCCGACAACTGCCTGCGTGCCCTTAGAAACCCTACGCGCTCCGCTGCTGCAACGTCGTTTTGCCATTCATACACCCAAGCAAATGTAACGGCCACGACGTCTCTCCCTCCCCAGTTCGCCACGGCGTGTGGGTCTGGCCCGACTCAATCGTCGCGCTTGAGCTCTGCTTGTTCCTGTTATGTGGTGAGTCCCGTCCTGTTCTTTCTATGGGACAGAGTAGAGCGATCCTTGATTTACTTGATGGTTAGTGAGACATGGCTAATTTATCTGGGGGATGGGCAGCCAGCGCCATCGTCAGCGTGTGGCGATACCAGTTCGGACAGCAACAACTGTGGTGCCTGTGGGAACGTGGTAAGTTCCAAGAGATTGCCGTGACTTCACCACAATTATTCACAAAAGCCCAGTGCGTCGCCGGTTCAACCTGCTCATCAAGCGCCTGTGTTTGCACCAACTCTGGCAAGGCTCCTTGCAACGGGACATGCCCGGACTTGACTTCTGACAACAACAACTGTGGGGCTTGCGGGCACTCGGTATGTATAAGTACTTTTTGGCTTTTGGAGCCTCATTTCCAACCCCAGGGGTTCGGTTATTAGATCTAGTTCTCAGTTCTAGTTCTCAAATCTGACTACTTTAAGTAGCGCTCCATGCTAACCACCTCTATTGTAGTGCGCATCCGGCACCACCTGCCAATCAGGCGCCTGCGCCGCCGTCCCCGGGTCCGGCAATTGCACGAGCTACACAGCATCGTGTTTCGATGTGATGAACGGCTTATTGGCAAGCAACTCAATCGCAAGTCCGCAGTTGGTGGACTATCGCATACAGAGCGCAATACTGGGACTCACGACCCCAAGCGACTTCTTGGCGGCACTGGGTCCAGACCCATGCCATATATACACTGATCCTACGGAGAATGCCTACTGTGTGCAACTATTGGCAAATTCGCAATTTGTAGGCCAACTGACCGCTATAACAAACGAGGTGTTGAATGGATTCCAAACATGCGCTTCGGACTTCGCAGCCGGTGGATCGGATTATCAGATAATCATCAACGAACCGAACGCAACCTGTACGGGACGCAACAACACTAGAAGGCATGAGAAACGGACATTCGGCACTGGAGAGGTTCACGACCTGACACGGAGCATGCTGGAAGGCCTCGAGCATTCCCGGAGCACCGCGGACGCACCATTGCTAGGCCGCTGGAAGTCGGATCTTCAGTTAACACGTAAGCAGTTGAGCACCTGCAGCCGGACCGGACAGTGCTTCCAGACATGCCCGGACTGCAGAGACCAGCAAACATACTGTGGTACACAAGCGAACATAATAGCAACAGCAGTGTGTGCGAGCTTGGGTACGCTCACCGGTGCTGGTGTGTCGGTAATCGCCGGCGCTGCATGTGGAGCAGCGTGCGCTCCGCTCGGTCCGGCAGCAGCAGGATGCGCCGCCTTCTGTGCAAGCGCGGCGCCCGGCTTATCAGGTATAGCCGTCGGCGCTTTATGCGCAGAAGTGAGGGCCTCAATCTGCGACCCGCTCACTGAGCGGTGTGCAAACTGCAATTCGGCGAACAACGGAATATGTGATGCGGGCAGTACGCAATGTTGTCCGGGTGAAACGGGTACCCAGTGCGGAAATGGGTGTTGCTGTTGCCCACAGTGCCAAGCTCCAGGCGGCATTAACTGCGAGTGCACGGCAGCCCCATGTTAAAGGGCTAATACTTTGGACTTTTCTCTGTATTTGGCAGAGGTTCTGTTCCGGTGGAGACATCTGCAGCTCAAATGAGATTTGATATTGTTTTGATGCAATGGTCGCTGTTAGCGAGTCTGATGTTCAAGCCATATTCCCGTTACCGTCGCTGACATTCAACGATATCCATGTTACGGCTAACCGACCCATTTGCAAGTGAGCGAATAGATCGCCGTGCGGGGTCTTGGCCTTTGACGTACACCCATGTAGACTAGAAGGATCTTGAACAAGTCTGGAAATGCGTAAGATTGAAGAACGATGCACGAAATGGTACTAAATGGAAGAAAATCCTGATAATCGCATATTTCGGAGCACGTACTCTCCTCGCTTGATTTCCTGTATCCCCGGATAGTTCTTTTCCGAGGAAACGGTCGCTCTTCCTTGGAGCACGTCCTTCTATGACCTCAAGTCAACCCATGACGTGCTGACTTTGAATTAAAATCAGAGCTCAAATTTTGGGCACCTAGAGGTGGTTCAAGCAGGCAATTTGAACTTGGCGCTGAATTGTGCAGACTGGTCTCCATGAAGTGAACCACTTAGGAAAACAGGAGGTATATAATGGATAGATGTAGCGTTCGAACATATGCAAGGCTTCATCTTGGTTGGTACTCGTATCCCTGGCCGACCATGAAAGGAGGGCGGGCCGGATCCTGAGCGACCAGGGGCGGGTCCTTTGTGAATGCTGCAAGGCTTACATTCCTCCATCGTCGCGAATCGAGATATCTCACGGTTAACTTAAAGAAACGCCGAAGATAGTGAGTCGAACGCGATCTCAGCGGCTTGATTGTTTACAGGGTTAGTTCATGCAGGATTTCAACGTGTCGTCTTCCCAAGAATATGCTTCAACCCAAATCGTCACGGAGCCTCAATGCCTGTCTCAATAATGTATTAACGTATTCATGATTCCGGTGTTGAAACATGTGTGCTTGGATGCTGCGAGTATTAGGATGATTTCGATTGAGTCATCCTTCGCTCAGCGCATATTGGATGTCGCGCAACGGCTCAGACCTAAGCAGCCCGGCTGGCCGACCGTTCCGTGAAAAATCAACTGTCTCTCACTTAAGAGCATGAATTTGTACTCGTCGCCATCCTGCTGCCTCTTAGCAAGGATAATGCAATGCCATGGCTGATGCTAGGCTGCGACACAGGCGCAAACGGCGCGATCTGCGGCTGCGTCAATCGGCCAAGTTGAATCTTACATCCAGCCTCGACGAACGCTCAAGATAATCTTTGAAAAATAACTTGAGAGCATGGATGACTCCCCAAGGAAGAGTCATACCCACTCTCGAGGTAGAAAGTAGAAAAGGGTGGCAACGGCGAGGGATTGTCCTTGACGTGCATCGATGTGCGGATAGCTTCACGCTCTTGTAAGACGCGACGTGCGGCGACCACAACAAAACGAAAAAAGGGGACTTTGGACACGGCCGAAAAAACACCGCGAGGGACCCATGCAAAAAGCGACAAAAATGGAATCAGAAAAAAGCGCTCAATCGGGGCAATCGGAAGAAGGGATTGACGCAAGTGATAACATGGGTTGGGCGGCTGCCATGTGGGATGCGACAAGATGCCTGCGATTGCATTGATGAGACGGCGATAACACGAATTTGCTGCACGAGTGACAAAGTGAAAATGTTGGGCGACTGCCGAGAAAAGCTGGCTTAGACCGGAGTTGTCCAGTGCAAATCGACCCCACAGAACACGATGATTGGCAGTGACGCAAGCGCCCTCAGGAAAAGATGTGGCAGAGGCAGGAACGAAGGAGAAAGGAAAGAAAGAGAGAGAAGAGAGGGAAAGAGAGATCCCAAAATTCGGGGGGATGCCGGGCGAGATGTGAGGGAGCAGACGGAAGCTTCGATCATCTCTGAGAGTGTGAGGGAAGGTACAAAGTGGATGACTTGTTGTTGAGCTCCGGCCAATCAGAAAATAGGACGTCACAGATGTGGGCATTTTCCATGTCCGGATTAAAAAAAGGCGACAGCAGGCGCGGCAGGTGGCAGGTGATCTGTTACTTGCCCACACTCGAATCAGTGATCTGGAACGCCCGTCAGAAGAGGGAAAGCGCCATCCCGGTTTCTTACACGCACGCTCCATGCCCAGGCTAAAACCAAACTAAAACCAAAACTGCCTTACTGCCTTACCTTTTTCTTCTTGACCTTCTTTACCGTGGGCGGTTTGGCGCTAGTGGGCTCTATCTTATCTCACTTACACGCAGCCAGACCAGTGGATTGGTGAGGAGGGAAACCGCGATGGAGGGATGATCCAATCGCCCATCGCCCCTCCTCGCTCATCACATCATGCGGTCAGGAAAGAACACAACAGCCATGACTCCACCCTCGTGACATGGCACTTCTCTTCGTCGCCATCGAGAGAAAGAGCCACACGTGAGGCGGGCATGCACGTGGGAGCCTTAACGCATTTGCCATTGTAGAAAGAAAGAGACAAGGGCAAAAGATGTGGAAGGCGCATTGGAGGAGAGCGGGAGGCGCCTGTGGTCTAAATAAGAATTACAGTGTTGCCTGCATCAGTAATACATGGATAGACGAATGAAGAAGCTGTGCCTGAACGACGACGATAATGATGTTGACATTAATGTGCAACATTTCCCGGTAATGGATGGCAATGGAATGGAATGCATCGTGGGAGCTGGGGAAAAGGAGGAAGGAGGTGGGTGGTGGAAGTGTCGGGAATGGTGGCAGATCAAATCAATTCATGCAGGTGCGACAGACGACAATTAAGTTAGGCTATGTTATGTAATTAGTTTGGGAGGCTAATCTAGTGTAACGAACAGATGGAGAAAAAGTGGCCAGAGCTTCTTCAGAAACAGGCAAGGTAGAAGAAAGAAAACGGAAAGAGAAGGAACTCGGGGAGGGAAGGAGGGAGGGAGGGAGGACGAGAATGTGGGAGAATGAAGAAGGGGATATGGAGGAGGAGGAGGAGACAGAGAGGAGATGGATGGGCTGCCGGGAGCGGGTGTAAGTCGACAGTTTAGTTTAGCTATTGCTGTGCTCAATGCTCGAGGTGGTCTCAGAATTGAGGTGTGCCGGGTGCGCTAGCTGGAGCAACAGTGTAGCGGGAGGCATAGGTAGTACTGATTGTACTGATCGAGGCGCGACCCCCGCTCCCGTATATAAACACGGCGCCCTCCCACGACCGCGGCCGATCCCAACTCCCCGTTCCTGCTTCTGCTTCTCTTTCCACTTCATCCGTAACCAACACACATTTTCGGCTTCAGGCATCTCGTCTCGATTCATCTTCCATCCGACATCATCAGTCGTCAAAAGACATCCCGAAACTAAACACCAGTTTAATCCACCAACCCACCAACAATCGCCATGCCTCCCAAGAAGACCGAAGGCGCTGCTGCCCCCAAGGCCAAGTCCGCCAGCACTCACGCCAGCTACCAGGTATGCCCGCTCCTTTCCGGCTGTTTGGGAATCGCCTCAGGGACTAACAGGCTGCAGGACATGATCACTGACGCCATTATTGCGGTATGATTTCCCGTTCCTTTTCTTCCGGCGCATTCCGTGTGGGAAGGGGTCGCCGGCGACCGCTGCACGGCGACGTAACCTGCACTGGACATGTTTGGGCGTCCACGCGTCCACGTTTTGCCTGCCACAACTCGTAAATCAATTGTACTGACGCGTCTTTCTGCTATACAGCTCAAGGATCGAAATGGTTCCAGGTAAGAAGCTTTCTTTAGCTCCGCCCGCACTCTTACGCGCCCGTGCATCAGCCACGGTCGCAGTGAGGCTATCGCCACATTTTCCCCGTGAGACACTTTGCTGACTCGACCACAACAGCCGTCAGAGCCTCAAGAAGTATGTCAAGGCCAACAACAACATCACTACCACCGACAACATGTTCGACTCCCTGTTCAACAAGGCCCTGAAGTCTGGTGTTGAGAAGGGCGTCTTCGAGCAGCCCAAGGGTAAGCATCGCATCCCTCCAACCATCATCCCGAGACATGCATGCATGTCATGCCGTCTTGTCTCGAGTCATGGTTCCATGTCAATTGCACCTCGCTAACATTTCATTCAAGGTGCTTCCGGCGGTACCAAGCTGGCGAAGAAGGCTGCTAAGCCCGCTCCCAAGAAGGAGGCCAAGAAGCCTGCCGCCAAGAAGGAGACCACTGCTAAGAAGCCCGCCGCCAAGAAGGCTGCTCCCAAGAAGACCGCTACCAAGAAGGAGCCCAAGGAGAAGAAGCCTGCTGCTGCCAAGAAGGCTGCTGCCCCCAAGAAGGAGAAGAAGGCTGCCGTAAGTCAACACCCCTGGCTGAGCACAAGCGCGGCACGCCATACAACTCGATAGGCATATCGCGCATCAAGCTTACACATTTCACAAAGGCTCCCGCTGTCGTTGACAAGCCCACCACGCTGAGCAAGACCAAGTCTGGCCGCGTCACCAAGACCACCACTAAGCCCGCCGCCAAGAAGGCTGCACCAAAGAAGGCCGCACCCAAGAAGGAGAAGAAGGAGAAGCCCGCCGCCGCCGCATGAGCGGTGGTCCAGTGGCCACGCTTTGATGTCTAACTCTTCCTCTTGTGATGTTTGTGTTGTGACGGTCAATCGGCGTTCAGGGAACAATCGGGGTAAATGGCTACGTATTTGTGTATCTTCTGGATTTGGCTGGGATGGCGATGTGTGTGTTGTACGCGCGTGCGCTGTGTACGGAGTGGTTGGAACTCCCCGGATGGTTTCTGTGCACCCCCGGATACCCGCCCTAACCTCTGGCATGGCATGTCACGCTTTGGGCATCAATATGTTTGCTGAGTAACTACGGGGAGCTGGTCCCTCGATCTCGATGCGAAGATACCAATCTGGTGTTTTCCGCAATCTGTGTGATCGGGACGACTTCCCTTTTACTACTATCAGCCGGCGATGCGCATTTCTTCCCCAAGGCAAGGCCAGAGAACGTCCCCGGGCGGACAGGGATGCGAATGAATCTTGACGATAGCTGGGATTGCTTGTAATTATACCAATGAAGGGACGCGGGGTGGTACAGTGACGAACATGACTTTTGAAAACATAATCTGGTCTCATGAAATCCCGAATGCGTCTACGTGATTGCAATGCGATTTCAATTCCTCCAACTGCTATGCATGGGGGTGGTCCCTCGAGGCGCGTCATGGGTTTGTTTACATTTTCGAGCCCACTTCGTCTTAGCTTGGCAGGCCTCGTGTTAGCGAAAAGGGGTGTCACGTGCGGAGAATCGCGGCACATTCCATAGCAAGCAGCCTCACGACCGCATCCGGAATAATGGACTGGACACTGAATTTCGTCTCGCCGAATGCAATTGCCTAGAGGATGTTCTTGGGCAAGATTGACCATGCATTACAGAGCAGAAACAGACGTGCATTGTGAATTGCTAAATCAGGAGCTCAATGGAGCCAAATTCTAACCATCCAGGTACTCCAAACACCAACACCAATTGAACCGTATCGCCTACTCATTTGCGCCTCCACTGATCCACGCGCCGGTACTTCTTCCTCTGCACCTCGTCGCGCCGCCGTGAGCCTGCGGGCGCCCGCAACCGCAGTGCCTTCGTTTCCAAGTGGAAGCAGCCATCGTCGGCATTGTCAACACTGTCCGCGCTGCATAATGGCCACAGTCGCCGCGTGCACATGTCGCAGAACTGCCTTCCCGCCGTCGTGACAAAGTCCGGCCCCAGTGACGTCTCGCTCTCGCAGAGTTGCCGCGCCATGCCGGCGTGGTGCGCGTGTTCACTTATCGTGAGCTGATCGTGACACTTATCGTTGTCGCTGGGGTTGCGCTCTTGTGGCGTGCGATGGCGCCGGGCGAGGCGGAGCGCGTCGGTGTCGGTGTCGTCTGGCGTGGGTGTGGGCGTGCCGGGGATCGTCTTCATGTGGCCCATTGAGCGTGTTGAGAGGGTGGTGGTAGCTGTTGGGTTTGTGCTTGTCATATCTGTGCCTTCATCGCCGTCGCTGAACATATCCCCATCCCCATCCCCGACGTCGCCCACATCACCACAGTCCTCGGTTGGATCGTCACTTGTGCAAGCTGATTCATCCCCATTGCTGTCATCATCGCTGCTAGGAGGGGTGTCTATGGGAATGAATCCCGTTGTGCCTCCAAATGCCCCTTGTCCTGGGACATCCGATGCTGGTATGAAGCCCGACGTGCCTCCAAAAGATCCCCTCCCGGGAATTGGAGGTGGCTTGAAGAGGTTGTCAGGGCTACTCCAAGGCACACCCGGATTGCAGTCGTTGTCAAGCACATGGCCATGCATCGCCTCAAAGTGATTCGCGTCAGACCCATTCGCCGCCTTGGCCGGGAACTGCGTGTAGCGCGGGATGCAGCTCTCACGCGTCGTCTCCCGCCAGAACTGCAGCCGCGCCGGCGCCGCGCACAGCGTGTCGTTGAAGCTGGCGTACTGGTCCGCCAGCCCGACGGCCTTGTCGCAGTCGAGGTCCGACATGTCGCGCAGCCGGAACGACATGCCCTGCGGCAGGGTGCCGTTGCCGTTGGCGCTGAACCACACGCACGGCGGCTTGAAGTCCTGCGACGCCGAGGGCAGGAACGTCTCGCTCGCGTACCACGGCATGCCGCACTGCTGCCCGATGGACCCGTTCTACGCGTACAGCAGGTTGACGGCGGGCGTGTCGACCGAGTCGACGATCAGGATGTACGAGATGCACACGTCGTCCTTACCCTCCGACGCCACCGTCATCTTGACGTACTCCGGGTGGATGGGCGTCTCGATCTGCCGCAGCGCCGAGCGGCCCTCGCCGTGCTTGGCTGTGAAGAGAGCCTGGCCCAGGCCGGCCTGCCCGTGGTCGCCGGGGGCTTTCTGCGTGTGGTCGATGAGCGCGCCCCTGAAGTCGTAGAAGGTGAAGGAGGGCACGGGCCCGAGGAGCGCGGCGTCTTGCGTGTCGTCGAAGGAGCTGCCGGAGCCAACTTGTACGGTGACTAGCTTCGGCGCGGGCGTGTCGAAGGTGAAGATCTGCTCGAGGCCGACCATGGCGCCGGAGCTGAGGGCGATGATTGCGAGATCCATGGTTGTGGTGAGTATTTGTAGTCAGATGACGAATTGAATCTTGGTGTGATTTGATGTTCAAGTAGAAGCCAAGACAAGGCGAACAAGTGATACGGGTTCACGTAAAGAGTATGATATGAGAAGGTCTAGAGCAAGATATTGCCAATTGCTTTAAGAGATGTTGATTCATATTTCATGTTTCGAGGCACTGGTGACAATCGGCCACCTTTTATCGTCGATGCCAATCTCGTTGTTTGAGTTTCAACGCCTTCAATGAACTTCCATACTCTACCGCAACATGAGCTTGACGAGACCGTAGACGCAGTTGGTGTTTTCTCACCAATAATAGAGGTGGTGTGGTGTTATGTCGGCTCAAGACTCTTCCGCGCGTGTTGCCCGGCTATTGTGCTGTTGGTCCACGAATAGAGCGCCTGCGCCACCAATGGGTGCGGCCGAAACCAACCTTTCGACCTTCATAATTGAAGTCGAAGTCTAAACGTATGCCAGTATTCAGTGGGTAGATGTAGATTCTGGACACATTTCTTTCAATTTCTCGGATGTTGGTCTGCCTTGCGACCTCACGTTGTTGGCACATGGTGCTAAATTTAGCCTGGCGAGACCTGGACTTCCACCTCTCAGAGCTATAAGAGGTACGGCATTTCATGAACCCGTGCAAAAGATCTTAGAAAAGATCTATGAAGGCTTCAAGTTATGGCCAAGAAACAGAAAGTTTGTTTCATCTAACGCCAATTGTGCCAGCGCTCAAAGTTTCCGAGAGTTCGGAGCTATTCCTTGGGGAAATGGTTGTCGAGGTGAGAGATGGCGGCGCCTACTTCAGAATATCGAGTGTTGATTCCGAGTATAAGATGGCAGGACCTCGTTGTAGGTTAAAGACAATGAGTCTACGCTTCAGCAAAATTACATTTCTTCACGACGAGACTTCTGGTGTTAGACTGGCAACCTTTCATATTCAGACATTCCAGCGAAACCAACATAAGTCTCTAAGGATATGCAGCTCAAATCCACAATTCTCGCCTTAGGGCTCTTGTTACTCACCCTATTGTCACTGGGAAGTGCCAGAGTTGCATCAGTGTACAACGAATCTCCCTCCCTTAAGACTGCTGAACTTGCTTATCATCCTGGTCAAGGTATGTAGTTGAGAATCTGACGAATTGCGAGATTTTAATGACAATGTTTTGGCTTAGAGCCCCATTGTAACGATGGATCCTATACCAGCACGGTTCTTGTTGAGAAGCGTGCAGGTCGTGGAGGATCTATAGGCAAACCAAAGACCGGTGGCGGTAGTGGCAGCGGTGGATCAGGGTCTAAAAGACCAGCTCCAGACTTGCCGAACACCAGACAGGGACCAGGCGTTGGTTCTTCCAGTAACACAGATACTGGTCGTCCAGCGGGTTTCGCGGATGGTAGTGATGAAGCAATTTGTTGGGACCGATTCACGGTTGCCGAAGCGGCGGGCAAGATTCGACTGGAGCCTGATGATGTCCTTCTCTTTACAGTAGGACCGGATGCAAAGACCTTGAGAAACAAATTTGCCTCGACTATGAAAGACTACAAGAACGTGGACCTGAAGCACGTCACCAATGTCTACGCCAATCCTGCATACACGGATGCTCAGAACACATACGACTTTATCCACCCAGACAAGTTGTGGGTTACAGCTGGAATCAAATCAGAGAAATTCGCCGCTTTAGCTTCTCGTCGTCCCAAAGAACTCCATGTGCTATTCTCGAAAGCTGATGGTGATAACCTACCAGACGATAGTTACTGGACGCATTATGAAGTGAACGTCGCAACTCAAGAAGGCACTCAGGTGGAAAGAATAGTTCGCTGGGATAAAGATACAGCTCTGAACAAGGTTAAAGCCGGGGAAGATGGTGTCGTAATCTGGTCAAAGGGCGATGCTCCTCTTAGCCACGTGCCAGATTACACGATCGATCCTAGAAAGGGAGGAAAGCCTTGACACAACGTGGCTTTTGTGTCGTTCTTTTCAAGAACACGATGTCAGATGATTGTTTTTCAAGAGACTGTCTGAATATTGGTTGTATTACTGCTTGTTTGTTACTCTCTGCGATGGCCTTTACAAATGCATGCTTAACTACACATTTGACCAGTGATTGAAAGTGTTGCAGGATGACCTGAATTCCCCCGAAATATGCCTGGCAAAGTGAATACTTGCGGCACGACATCTAGTAACTGAGAACAGGCTGTTACGTTTTGCCTGTTGTGTTTAATAAAACAATTGCTGTCATCATGACTTTAGCAGTGTAGTGTACCGGTACTGATACTTGGACAAAGTCCACAAATTTAGCAAGAATCTCTAGACAGTAAAAATAACTGCAACACACGGATTTGTGTTGTCCGAGCGGCGCTCCATCTTGCCGTCTGCTATAAAATCCTGTGTAGTGGGTTGCCGGGCGTCAGGCATCAAACGTGGCTGAAGCACCAACAACCAACGAACCCACCATCTCAATCAATCTCCCCCTGGCTGGCGCCTTTGATTGGGCAGCACTCGCAGCCAACACCCATTGCCAGTGCATATAACCTCGCAGTTTTCCTCATCTCTTTCCTTAACCTCTGCGGCAAGCATTTTAATCACCTTTTTCTTCTTTGCATTAGGTTTCTATTATCTTGCAATAACCCATATTCTTTGCCGGGTTTGGCTGTGCGAATGAAACCTATCGGTTACTTAATTAGACCACAGAGAAACATGAAAATGGTTGTTGAACACGAGATGAACATGCGAGGCCATGACGAACAATCACGAGAACTTGGGTCATTAACTAGCACAAATGACAGTTACGCAGATCCAACATTCCACAGTTTTCTCGCTCTACCTGCAGAACTCCGGCGCGAAATATGGCTTCAGTATTTAAACGAAGCGGAAGTGACCCCCCGAGTGTACAGGCTTTCCGTCAGATATCCAGAGGAGTCGCTCCGGTCTGACCATCCCGACGCCAGTGACATCTTACGACGCAATTACTACCCGCAAAACTCTGATCGCGTTACTCTTGTACTTTGCGCTTTGCTTCCAGATGAAGACAATCATGGCCAACAGTTCATGGACTCCACATTCGCCAGTCGAACCGCGTCATCGATCTGCCGCGAATCAAGGCAAATTCTCGTTGAGTTACTTCCGGATACTTTAGAATTTAAAAGTCTTCGCAGGTGGAACGGTGTCGAACCGGAAGGGGTGTCTCAACCTCCGCAGTTCACTTTTCGCTTCAACGGCCAGAAGGATATCTTCATTTTCGAGGCCGGTTGGGAAGACCAACAAGCCGTGCAAAGGATCGTCAAGCTCCAAGGCCAGTCACCGCGGTCGTTTCTTCCTATGCAAAACGTCGGCATCAGTTACGGTGCCTTTGAGTTCGGGCACATGGGCGGTGGTCGGGATACAGAATGGGGCGTGGACGATCGTGACTGCATGTGTGATACGGAAGCATGCGCAGACTGCTGCAGACTAGAACCGCTACCGCCGTTTCTTGCGTGTTTCCCTAACCTCAAAACCTTCTACATCGCCAGGATTGCGGCCGATGACCCGGAAGACTTCGGCTTATACATGGACTATGCTTGGGTTAAAGACGCCACTTGCAAATGTGTTACAGACGATGGCCAGGCCAAACATGTCTGGCCAACGGTCAGAGCAACCGACTCCAACTGCGAGTGGTGTGTGATGTTTGACGAGCGGTCGGGGTGCCCATTTCCACCGTTGGCTTTTATTGAACGGGCTAGGCAAAATTGGCGTAGTCACTTCCCATACTATAAAGCACTGGAGCATTTGGATATCAAGTTTCTTCGGCGACTGGATCCAAATGGTAAGCCGGGTTATCGGTACAAGGGATTCGGGTGAAACGAACACAGATAGTTATCAAGCTAAGCAGTGGTGGGTTGGTGAGTCTTTTGAAGTGATCTGTATGAACGAAACAATACCACTGCATAGGTACTCAGCCCGTGTCATTAGCACTCTGGACTTTGGAGGCCCCTCATATTGCAGGCAGCTACAAGGCGTGATATGATGTTGTTATTGTGGGTTGTTGTTCAAGATGTTGTCGCATTCGAGGTATGGATATGGACTGGCATTGCAGATTACGTGAGATGGCCCGTGCGTGCGGCAGCTCTTGCTTTCGATAAGGCAGGCATCCGCCTCATTCACCCCGCCGTATAGTACAGTATTATTACAGTACACCGTTTGATGTTACTGAAGAACCGGCCACTACCTACTGTAATTAGCTGATTGAGGGTCGATAACGTCGAAATCTTGAAGAAACTCCGGGATCAATCAATCAAATGGCGGTATCATCGCAGCTTCGCAGCTGAATGAAGCGAGAGTTTGGAGGCAATTGAGCTCTCTACAACACTGACAATACAAACCGTATTCAGCCGGTTCTTCCGACAGAATTGCGAGCTCAACACCGCGGATCAGCCAGCAGAGCATATGCATATCGGAGCTGTGGTGTGTGGGCATGAAGGGGGATTGATCTGGATTGGATTGGAGATTGATCCACTCTGAGCCGGCGGGCACCACCCCACGTCAGTTCAACGGTGGGCGGTAGGCGGTAGGCGGGACCCAAGCACCTCACCGTTTTGTTGGCTGCGGCTGGCTTCGTCAGAGCGCTCGTAATCAACCTCAATCACTCAAACAGCTCGCGGTTCTACACAACTCACGACTCGATCCGACTCGACTCGAGTACGATCAGTATTGCGACATTCGAGTCCTGCCGGTCTTTGTGACAATGGCCGCATCCCAACCACAAAGAGCATGAAAGAGCCTTGACATCTCAGCATAGCTCTCGGACTATCACCACTATCACCACCACCACAAGACGATAGTTATCATGGCCGGCGACTCGAGCTTCGGCACCAACAACCCCTTCCGCCGGAAATCCGCAACCTCTACTGCTGCATCGAACGCCGTCCCTCCTCCAGGATCGTCGGCATCGTCATCAGCATTCCTCGACGGCGAGGTCCCCTCTCCCTTCCGCTCAGACTCGCCCGCAGGCCCACCGCTATCACAACCCCCACTATCGAGCCATTCGACTGGCGATGACTTCCAACAGCTCCTCCGAGCTCTGCCCAAGTCCGACGCCCCTCCGCCCTCGACGACCTTCCAGAAGAAGAAGCCCGTCAAGAAGGTCCGCGTCCAGAGCCCTCCTCCCTCTAGTCCCGAGAGCGCACACGCCGTCCACGCCTATCCGAAGTATCCGCGGCCGAATCGGAGCGACGACGAGGAGAGCACCAGCAGCAGCGAGTCCCTCAGCACCGACCGAGATGATCCTTTCAGCAATGCACCCCCGGGCATGGCGGACGATGTCGGCCTCGGGGATGACAGGATAGAACAGCCCTCGCTGCCGCCGTCGCAGCCGGTGGGCATAGGGCACGCTCCGCCAAATCCCTTCCAGAAGACCTTGGAAGATATGGAGCGGAGTGCAAAGGAAGGGGAGCAGGGCACCGCGGCTGCAAAAGGGGGCATGGACGTCGGGGCATTCAGGAGGCTGCTATTAACGGGCCAAGGTCCGGTGCCTGCTGCTGTGTCCAGTCCCGCTGCCTCTTCGCCGTCCCATCTGCATCCGACAGGAGTAGCCGGCGACGGCGGCAGTATCACAGACGCATCTTCTATATCCCGGCAGTCCATATTCGACTCGGCACACCTGCCGCAGGAGACACCCCGAACATCCCACGAGATATCCGAGCCCGAACTCGAAGAAGCACGCGCTGCTAAGCCCCCACCTCCGGCATCGAAAAAGAAGCCTCCACCCCCGCCCGGCTCACGACACGGGAAGCTGATCAAGATAGAACTCAAGAGCGAAGAGGGCCGGAGAGACACGCCTGCTGCAGACAGGCCCGGATCATCCGGACACGGCAGCATCAAGGTGGCCTCGCCCACAGAGCGACCCTCGTCGAGCGATATCAACAAGCCTCTACCACCCGCACCGGCCAGGCAGTCGGTGGACGAGGACAGGGAGAGCATCTTCGACCGCGAAGCAGCTGGCAAGATACCAGAGCTCGACATCGACCCCGAGGTAGATGTCATCCCGTCACCCCGGCCGCCAACACCACCCAATGCCTCACACTCATCCTCGACTCCGGTGCCAAACCCAACTTCAACACTACGGAAGCCTGCGCCGCCTCCGAGGCGGCAGCCCGGACATGCCCGGACAGACAGCAAACCGCCATCCATCACAGGCGTGCCTCCTCCATTATCAACATCACCTACCGCCTATGCCGACGACTCCGAGCAGGCCCCACCGCGTTCATCCCTCGACTCCCAGAGATCAAGATCGTCTAGCATCCGCGTCAACATCTCTGCACCGGCACCGCCTCCTCCACGGAGACCCAACCACGGCAACAGAGCCTCCAACTCCTTCATCAGCCCCACAGCCGTGAGCTTCGCCTCAGCCGCGAGCTCCACCAGCGCAACCAGTCCCAGCGCCCTCAGCGACGCGGAGCGCTCCCCGATGGGCCATCCCCCTTTCCACGGACACGCGCCACCCCACCTCGCTGAGGCGATCAGCCCAGGAAGCGACTTCGGCGCCATCTCTCCCGGCGCGAGCATTAGCATTCCGTCCTCCGTCTCGGCGCCGCACATACCACACTCTGCCTCCCAGCCGAAACTCTTTCCCCCGCCGCCTCCGCCCGCGCGGAACTCCTCCGTGCGCGTCCCCGGCGGCGGCCGTCCGCCCAGCGTGTCCAGCTTCGACGGAACGTCGCGCCGCGTCCCCAGGGAAAGGGAAGGAGGCGCGCCAGCTCCGCCGCCGCCGCCGAGGCCGAGGGCAAGGGGGAGCAGTAAGGGCAGCATGGACGCGCCGAGCCTGGGCCAGAGGCGGACGAGCGTGGATAGTGTGAAGGTCATGGGTGGACGAGTGGTGGAGGAGCCTTCTACTGCGGCTGGGGCCGTAGTAGGGAGCGTGAGTGAGGAACCGGGGGAGCTGGGCGAGGAGCAGGGGGGTGGCAGGCCGCGGAGCCAGACGCAGGACAGTGCTGCGAATGATATACTGGCTGATTTGGATGCGTTGCAGCGGGAGGTGGATGCTGCGAGGGCGCAGTTTGCCAAGGGGGGTTGATGATGGCGGGCAGCAGGGTTGAAAAGGTGTCAGGGGTTATAGTGGGTGGATGAATGAATGGTTGGGTGCAGATGATCATGTTGAGGAGTTATGAATCGTGATGTGACATGACATGACATGACAGCACAGCACAGACAGATGAGCAAGTCTGCCTTATGTATGTATGGCCGTTGTTGGTATCTTGAATATAAAATACAACATATACTTTGTGAAGTTGCCGGTGAAGCAAGGGGTCAGCCCGTCATAGTGGAAATAACAATCATGCTAGATATGTTTCATAGCGGAGACATGATAATGAAAGTGATCGATTAAGAATAAGACTCATAGCCAAATTAGAGTATTCTCCATTCAAAAGAAGTTGTCAATGACGATAAAAAAGGCGATGGTGTATTTGTCTGTACTAAGGGCTTGCGGATTGCTTTCAAGGTAGAAGGTAAGGATGTCGTAACATTACGTAAGAGACATGTCTACTCGAAACCTTGGATTACTGTTTTCGAAGAAATAGAGGACAAAGGATATAATAAATGAATGAGACGCAAGAACCATACAGTCTAAGCTGGTCGCCTCCTCCGATCCAAGGTAATCTCCAGTGGGCCGATGCTTAGATAATCTCAACAGTCTGAGTTTCACAAGCTTCAAAAAAGTCCATACCACCACGACCTGCTGGCTCAGAAAAGAAAATGCCCACGCGAATATACTTCCCAGCATGCTTCAGAGATGGATGGATAAGAAGCCCATAGGCGCATCGCTCCTTCTCCCTCCTGGAGTGCATACCCATGCTACAGTTGCTGGCTATGCTGTCATTGTCAGCGCTTGAGCCATCCTCGGTGTCTTCGTTGTTGCTAGTCCATTGGTGAGGTTGATGAATCTGTCCCTCGAATATGTCATATTCGATAGCTTCAGCTGCAGGAGCTTCACCGTCACTGCTTTCGTCATTCTCGTCCTCCTGATCAGATACTTCTTCATGAAGATCTACATCGCTAGTCTCCTGTGAACCACGTTCGTCTGAATCTTTATCTATAGGCAAATCTCGGTTATGGCAGGGATGGTGGAGGTTGCAGCTTCCTAGTAAAACCATGTGAAGTTGTCCGGGTTCATGAGTGTCTGAACTTGCCTTCCAATCGATAACGCAGTCCGCCAGATACTCATTCTGTATTGATAAGTCCCACACCTCATAACCATCTGACCAGGGGTCGTTTATATTCACAGTAATACTACTTGGAATGCGACATACCTTGCCTTCTATTCTCAGAAGTCCCCCATCAATTTCTCCCCGGGTATTCAAAGATTTTGGCGCTGTCCATCCATCTATACAGCTCTCAGATTGATAGCCACACCTGAAATCTCTATTGCTGCTGCAAAATTCAAGTGACTGCTCCTCGCAAGCCCAACTCCAAGAAGGAGCGATAAATGGATCAGGCGATTCCCGACCTCGGATGTAATCTTTCAAAGAAAGGCCAGATTTTTGCCTCCTTCCAAGGTACCAAACCAAACCTCGGGCTAGATCTTGCTTCCACACACCGGCAAGGTAGTCAGATTCCTGGGCTCCCAGTAAATCTCCAAATATACTCGCTTGGCCTGCAAGCGCAGGTAAAGGATCAGTCTTGTTCGTAAATCCCTTCGCAGACTGGCTTGCCCGCTGCAACACCTCATACCATTGCCGAAAAAGCTCTGTTTCGGAGATTGGGGACTTCAGAACTTGATCAATTTGAAAATCATACGCCGATGGACAATTTTCGCCCTTGTAAAATTGGTGCATTTCACTACAGCGAAAATGGACCGCCGACTTTCCAAAAGCAAGTATGCGAGTCGACAACGCATACTCTTGATGCGTCCACCCGCGGCTTTGCCATTGGCTGACATCGAAATCAAGAAACGTCTCCGACGTGCCGTAAAATGGACTGTAGGACGTAATATACATGACACGCGCCTTGTATGCTCCCTTCATCTTGACGTTCAAACCCGAACGAAATGGGATGCATACTGATAACTGGTTTTTTGGCGAGAGGAAGCTTTGCTTAGACGACTCAGCAGCAAGAGCGCAGATTGTGATATAACAACATCCAAAGATCTTCTCCATGGCAGAACACTGTTGAGCCCAGTCTGATGTGTCGTCTTCATCTTGCAGGATGCATAGAGCATCAACCCATAGATACGGAATTGCCAGCGCCCGAGTTACTGCAATTGCATCCCTAATCACTGGAGACAATTCGCACTCTCGAATATTCTTCAAATGAGCAGAGAGTGTTTCTCTTCTGGTTTTTACTTGCAACTCTGCCTCTTCAGGGATACCCCAGCAGTAGCTCAAAGCCACGTAACGTGGAGATTGGAGGGGGTGTTTGGACAGGGCTTCCGAACTCATGACTTCGTCCTTGCAAATTAGCCTGATTGCATCTTGTGATACGTCAAGCAACCGATCTGGACAGAAAAAGGAATTTGACATAAAATGGCCATGGTCCAGGCAGTCGTTGATCTTACACTGCATCCACTTCACCACATCGTCCTCCAGAGGGTGCTGTCTTTTAGGACGGAGGCTAAGCCATTGTGCCGCATTGCCTACACCATCCATTGTTCAGTCAGCGCACGACTCAAGAGAACCATTGACTACTAATTTCAAGGTATTACATACCGACGTAGTCCTCGATTAGACAAATCATGTTGAGATCATTACCCGAACCCAAGCCGAGTTCTATCTCCATGTAACTCAATCCATCGTAGCTTTCATAGTAGTCTAAGGCATTCCACCAATATACTAGTGTGACTTGGATAGAAGAAGAAGTTGCGCCATTCAATTTCTCCTCGATTGCGTGGACTGAATCTTGAGAGAGAATTGCTGTCTTGAGAAATAGACAAAATGGACATCCACGAAAAGCTGACTCGCTGAGAATTGGGAGCCGAGGGAAATGGTCTTCAAGTCGATAGTCAAGTTGAAGTCTTCGCATATAATCATTTTTACGAGGGTCAAATGTGTCTCTGCGCATGAGCCCCGCTAAGGTTTGGGGAAATCTAAGTCTCGACTTTCCATCGATCCCTGAGATCTCTTCGACGCCTCCAAGGCCGGCATCGTCGAATTCAATGGCTTTGCAGCGTTCGCAGAGATCTTCGATCTCGTCAATGATGATTTCTCGCTCTGTCGATTGCATCGTAAAGTTTTCTCAGCCAGGAAAGAGAATGGCTGGGTTGTCATGGACAAGGCTGTGCTGTTAGGCAGCATGCCAAGTCGAGTGCATTTTCTTGCGAGCCGCATGCTAAGTAAGCAGACCTCGGATTATTGGTTGAGATGTCCTGCTGTGTAACCATCCTTCTCATAAGTTACCATTGTATATAAGATGTAACTTGTTGTGTATCTGCTCTTGCCGGACGATAAATGCAATAGACTATCCGTCACAACATAGAATGATCGACAACTCTCTCTTTCTCGACTAATCTCTAACTCTGAACCTAGTTCGCGCATAATATTTTAATTAGTTAAAGCCAGGCACTCATGTCTCTGAATGGCCACAAGTTACCTCAGTTGCCGAGAAAGAACGCTGCCTTTCACCAAAGAGAAGCTACAAGGCTGTTTCAACTTAAAAAGGGGGTCTTTCAATATTGTTCCGCAACTTAGCTTTCTCTCCGCAGTAAAGTACTCCTGTCACCACTTCACATATGCATATGCTGAGTTCATTCCATCAAGAAAAGCAACACAGTTCTATTCTGCTTTGCCTCCGAGCGAGGCGAAAGTCCGGGTATCTTATCCTCCAACGCCTTAACCCTGACCCAAACAGCCTTCACCCCGTGGGCTACCAGCAAGGCCGGAAGAGAGAACACAGCAACAAACCAGCCAACACCAAAAAGGCAGGCCAAAAGCCACGCCAGCAGGGCTCCTGAACTTCCGTTTACTTCTCCTCCTCTAGGGCCATGGTGCGGGGGTCGAATTCCCAGGGCGCAACGGCTTGTCTTGCCGCATCAGAAAGCCGAGGGCGCATAGCCTTGCTCGGTCCAGCCACCGTGGTATTGCCTTGACGGGGATTAGCTTATAGTCCATCATCTCGTTGATACGTCTCGAGTAAGACGAAGTTGGGACAACACTGCTTACCTTGCGGCTTCTTCTGCTCCTGCAGAGGCTCAATGGCCTTCTCTTTGGCCTTGCCCTTGTCCTTGGGCTCCATCTTGCTTGCCAGATTCCGGAGAGACAGGGTAGACTTCTTTGCGGCGCGACGGAGCATGTTGCTCATGCTCTTTTTCTCACGCAGCTGCATGGCCGGAGCTGGAGGAGACGGAGGGGAGGCCGGAGCGGGCGCAGGGACCGGAGACGGAGCAACCGGGGCGAGTCGAGGACTCTCTAGCCAAGTCGGAGGAGTCGGAGCCGGCCGGGGATTCTTAAACCAGACGGCCGGATCAGTGAGACTGGTGTCTCGGGGGCGCAGCCGGTGCCAACTACCACTATCGTGCTTCTTGTTGCTGTCGCCAGGAGAAGCAGGGCGACCCGTAGGGGGCTGGGGGAAGGCGTTGAGCATGGACTCAAACGAATCATGGTCTTCGTCGCTGTCTCTAGCGCCATAGCCACGAGGCGACTCCGGGATGCTGGGGAGTATCAGCCGGGAGACCCGGTGCGGGTCGGTTGGAATTGGGTAGCTAATCTTGGTCTTCTCGGGAGCCATTGCGGTGGTTGTGATGATTTGCGAGAAAGATATGTGTGAAGTAGATAGTCGTACGTAACAGCTATCTGAGGTTGGCGATGGCTGTTTGGACAAGAAGAAACGGTACTGACTTCAGTGCCTTGAGTCCATACTGTACCTAGTATGAGAGTTACCTACCAGAGGGTTTCCGCTACCTCTTCCCATGAACACAGAACGAAGAGCCATTGTGAGGCATTGTGATTCCTCAGATACCTAGACCTACACTGTAGACCAGCGGCAGCTCAAGTACACCTTGAAACAAGGTGCGCTCACCTTGTTGGAGTTGTCTGGAAGGTGAGGCTCTAAGTGAGTTATCAGACGAATGCTGAACGCTGATTGGCTGTTGTGAGAAGGGCTGGCCAATTGAGGCAACCCATGGACCTTGTAGAGCTGGGGGAGCTTCAGCACGGACCAGGCACTCTTCAGCACGCTTTGGGCGCCCAAACTCGCAACTCGCCCATTTTCCTTCCCATTGTTGTTATAGTTATAGTGGGCCAGAGCTGGGAGGGAGCATCTTGGCAAATCGCGTCCTTTTTTTGCCATTTTAATTCTGGTGCAGCCATCGGGCTTCCCTCTCCCTCCCTCTTCTCTCTTCAACCTCGTCCATTCTATTGTTGTCTGTCGATATGCCGCTTGTCTAAGAGACAGAGGGGGACTGCTCTGCCCGCCCCTCGGCTCATCACGCTCTTTATTTTAACGGTTTCTTTGTGTTCCAGTGGGTGAATTGGCCGCCAGCACGGCCAGCACGGCCTCTGGTGGTGTGAATTGGCGGTCGCTTAAGGCACAGCGATGATGTCACAGCGCTGCATTGGGCGGCCATCGGCATTGGCATTGGCATGCGCGCCGGCACAGGCGCTCATCGGGGCGCGATGCGCTGCATATCTGCTGCTCTCCGGCAGGAATAGGGGGCTCTGTACGAGTTTGAAAAGGAGTTGGAAGGAAGAGGATGGATCTAAGTCGTCAATTGATGAGAGAAGAGCCGGCGAACCGCTGCGGATTGATGCGCCGGGGAGAAGAAGGGCCGGCCATCAGTCATCTCATGTCCAATCGCCAGTGTCAGTCGAGTATCCGGGCACTGGTGTAGGGCTTACACTTACGGCAAGGCCCAAATCAAGAGCTGGGAAGAGAATGAGCTCATTCTCGGTGCTGCATACGGTCAGTGAGTCGATCAATGGCCGGACTCATGGAAGAGTATTGAGACAGTTTACAACTCAGCTATCTACTTCACAGAGGGGGATCTCAGCAACTCGGAAGACATTGTACATCCAGCTATTCCGGAAGACCTCTCAATCTCATTCCTTTGCCCGTCTAGGGGATAATCTAAGTCGCCAGGGCCTTGAGAGAGTGCGCAACCACAGTTTCACTTGGCTGGCTTCTGGGACACATGGATTCCGGCGCAATGGATTGAGATGCTTCACGACTCAGCCGACAAGGAGACAGCGAGAAGGGACTGGCGAAGATACTACACCCCCACCGTCATCGAAGCCGGGTGAAGAGAACAAGAGCAAGCGGGACGATGGCGGCCCGTCTCTAGCGTCCAAGATGCTCGAGGCCGCAGCCACGTCTCTCGCAAGCATATTGGTGCTTGCTATCGGTTTCGGGAGTGCTGGATACCTGTATCACAAGTTCTACAAGCACCTCGTGCTGAAGAAGATGGCCAATGCCTTTGAGCCGGGTGACCCTGTGCTGGAGCTCGCCGCATTCGGCAAGGGAATCAACCTGAAGTCGGAAACACAACCAGAAGACAATGATGCTATAGCTGCAGCGCATTGGATACAACGGCCGGAGCAGGCGGTAGTGGATCGTATCGTGATGGGTCAGGAGGTCGGACACTGTAAGTCTCTCGGAAGCATCGAACCCCCTTTCACTGCTCCAATCCTTTCCCGTCCAAGCTTGGTTGTGACTCGAGCATCGCGATTCTCCCCAATTTCACCTCAAATAGCCTGAACTGACGTTGATCCTTGCAGACCATCTCATCATAGGCGAGAAAGGTAGCGGTAAAAGCAGTATGCTGCTCGATGCAATGCGCAAGATCGACGGCGATGGTATAGCCATGTTCGAGGCCCATGCCGACCTCGAGATCTTCCGTATCCGCTTGGGCAAGGCTCTCGATTACGAGTTCCACGAGGATTATATCGGCGGCTACTTCAGCGAGCGCGGTCCTCGAGACACAACAGCACTGCTGGATATCGAGAGGGCACTGAACAAGCTCGAGAAGGTGGCCATGCTGCGGCGAGCCAGGGTCGGACGGCCGCTGGTGCTCATCATCAACCAGATGCACTTGGTCCGCGATGATGAAGATGGCAAGGATCTCATCGAGCTGCTACAGCAGCGCGCAGAGCAATGGGCTGCCTCGAACCTGGTGACTATGGTCTTCAACAGTGATGACTACTGGGTGTATGAGCGGCTCAAGCAGCTGGCCACGCGCATGGAGGTCCTCAGCGTTACCGACCTGCCCAAGATACAAGCCACGGCCGCATTGCAGCGCTATCGTTCCCGGTACTTCAGCGAAAGGCTGTCGAACGAGATGGCGGAGAAGGTATACGACCAGATTGGCGGACGGTTGACGTTCTTGAACCGTGTGGCCAAGAGCAAGGATATGATGAAGACCTGTGAGCAGATCATTGAGATTGAGAAGACTTGGTTTCTCAACCAGTGCTGGATTCTTGGAGCAGAAATGGATGACGATGTCATGGACCAGCAGAAGTGGGCTGTAAGTTGTCTTCTGTTCCTACCGTTACCATATCCTCCTACCTTGGACTTGACCATATGGCAAGAGCACTTTTGATAATTTGATTACGAACTCTCCTTCCATGGTCTGAAGACAGCTTTCTTTATAGCTTGGTCACAACAAGCAGTTTAAGAGCGGTCTCACAACTCTTCAGCGAGCAAAAAGCTAACTTTCTCATCACAGGCAGCAGCAATGGTTCTCGCCCTAGCCCTCGTCGACAAGGAAGCCGACATGGACAAGACCTACGACCCGGTGATCGGGCACATACTCCCGTCGTACCCGCTGCACAAGGCGCAGGAGATCATGACGCGCGCCGACTTTGTGCGGCCGCTCGACCGCCTCAACCTCTTCAGTATCACGAGCCGCGCGCAGGTCCGGGCCAGCTCGGTGCCCATGCATCTGGCGTTCCGCGAGATCTGCTCCGAGCCGGGCTTCCGCGAACACCTGGACAAGACGATCCAGCGCATCGCCGACATCGAGAGCCTGGGCCGCACGCGCGAGCTGGTCGCGAAGGACCTGGTGCTGGGCGGGAAATACGAGATCGGCAGGGATTGGGTTGGTTCTGGAGCTGGTGGTGGTGTGGTCGTCTCGCTGCGACAACCGCCGCCGCCCAAGGAGTCTGATGAACGTTCAGGCGGTGGCCCGTAGAGGAGGGAAGGGAGGCCCAGGCACCCCAGAATAGGCACGGGTGATCGTCCATAATAACGAGTTGAACGACGGACAGCCATTAGAGTCTCTAGCGCGTCTGGTAGAGCGTGGTAGAGGCTGCGCTAGGGCGGACCTTGAGACCGGCGGTGAAGTGTTATGAGTATCGTGTGAGCATGAGGTGTCGAGTCTAGCTGCCCGACTCTTACTCTAGGCGGCGCTTGAGCTTCCTCCTTGACGATGGAACACGCAGGCAGAAAGTCATATGAAGCGATTTGATTTGGGATTCAATATGGGGCGACTTAGTTAGTTCAGAGAGAGAGCCCTTCGTACATGAAGAGTTGCCGTATGCCGAGCTGCACGAATGTTCAAGCATGCCGTAGAAGCAACACCACGTTCTTCAGAGAACCCACAAGAGCCCGCAATTACAGTAGTTAGAGTACAGACAAGACAGACAGACAGACAGACGACCCCTCCAGAAAACCCTGGATTTTCCGTACAGTAGTCTACCACAGTTTAGTCTGGTGGATATGCCTTAGTGTTACGTGTGAGAAAGCTGGAGACCCGCAATTTCGCATGATGATCTTGATGGATTCAGAGCACCGGCCGATGTGCCGAGCCAAGGTGCCCGCCAAGGCTTACATGACGGCATTGCTAAGAAGGGAAGCAAGCGCTCGCAGGGACTCGGTCTCGTGTGGGCGGGCAAACGAGCGAGCGGCACGGGCTATGGTCTCCTCTTTGCTTTTCACCGTGAAGCCATTCACGACGATAAGGATGCTCCCACGGTGGGTACAGACATGTGAACAGGAGAGCGGTCGGCAGCCAATCCCACGAGGTAGACGTGCTGTGACGGCCGTCGGTCTATCTGCCGAGTTCCACCGAGTGAGAGAGTGAGTGAGTGAAAGGGAAGAGGTGAAGAGGAGTCGTCGGGCTCCTCCCGTCAGCCCACTTGGCCCGTGAGAAGCCGTTGCAAAGCCGTCCATCGCCCTAGCAGCACCAGCACCCTGTACAGCATCGTGGAGTGGGATATGCAGCGAAAGAGAGAGAGATCGCGCCCCGTCTACAAGCATAACCATCGTGTTAGGGGGAGACAGAACCAACCCAAACCCTTGCCTGCCGCGGCCTTGCCCCCCTGTGTGGGAGGCCAGACGGGCATTGCCTGCCTTGTTTCACGGCGCAGGGACTTGCTTTGAGATGCGGGAGATGTGCTCAAGAGCGACGGCTGGTAGGCTGATTGTGATGAGGGTGGAGTGGAGAGTTGGATCAAAAGCCCAGGAAGGCCATGGCAGAACAGGACAGGACTGAACACGGCTGCTGTCTACCATAGGCTGCTGGGCCATGATGAGGGACGAGAGGAGAGGAGGTCGAGAGTTAAACGAGAACGCAGCATAACTCAGCCCAAGGTATCTCCAAGTACCTACCTGCTGCCCCTCGCCAGTTTCCCTACTTAGCCTCATGGCAGCTAAACTGCTCAGGGAAGTAGGTAGGGGCAGGTTCCCAGGCCTGGCCCTCTACGGGATTGCGTTATTGGGCGGCGACCAGGGTAGGCGAGAGAGGGGAATCCGCGTCGAGTCTAGCCAGAGCTGCGAGGTAGCATGAGAGAGACAGACATATGGGCCATTGTAGAATAATGAGTGCTGCGATGTCGCCGTCGCATTCTTCTCTTTTGCTCTGGTATGACGAGCAGTAGTTGAGGAGTTGGTTTGTCCATAATTTCTGTCAAGGCAATTGAGTGGTGCTGACAGGTCGTTGTCTTTGGTTGTCTCAACTCTTTAGATCCCTGGTAGATGATACAATAGCTTTTGCTCTCTCGACTGACTCGCAAAGGGGGTCACGCAGCTATACTATACGCAAGATGACATTACTCTACGAGTTCTCTAGTGCTCTGCCTTGTTCCGAGAGCGACTTCCGCTGTCATTATCAGGGATGAAGGGTTGAGCATAAATGCGGCAAGACTTGGTCTCCGCGCAGCGAGCGCACAGATTCCGAGTCAGTGGCGGGAGAGGATACTCGCTAGAGATTTGAGATTTGGTGGAGACCGGACGGTTCGCACCGCCTGAAGAGCCCCAAGCTCAAACTCAAAAAAGCCCCGTCAGGACATGCATTGATTGATCTCAGACGCTACACTGGCTGGACTGTTGGGGGAGTTCTCCTCGTTCTGTTTAGGCCACTTGTTTAGCCCATTGAGTCGAGCTCTCATGCTGCACAGCATATCATCATATCTGCGGCATTCGTTCTCACCCTCTTACATTCTGTCACGTACATATGCCGTACACGATTGGGTATAATTCGACTGTCACTTCTCTAAGCATTGGCCGGGTTACCGCAATCAATCCGGGAGGCTGGTCTGGGCTTGCACAAGACGAGGGGATGCGATGAACAAGAGGAATGGCCTGGCTGGCCGGCCGAGCTCACGCCGACCAGCAGGCATCGCTTCAGCCTTTTCATCAGCCCAGCTCGCCCTCGTGAAGAGAATAGAGAACGAAAGAGTGCAAGAATTCCCCGTTTGGGCAAGCCGGACCATCTGGTGCAGGATGGGGTGTTTCGCACACCACTACCCCAGCAAGAGGAGGAGGTGCGTGCCAGAAGCAGCCTAGTCGCTCTACTCAGCGTCTGGATGTACTGGATGTACTGAGATGTATGGTCGCATGCGCGTTCAAGACATGCATCGCCCCACATCTGATCCCATCTTCGAGAGAGGGAAGAGCATGCATGGGTAGTTGTGATGGGGGTGGTAGTAGTGGATGGTTGGTTGGTTGGATGGATGGAGGATGGATGGATGAGCCTGTCCAATGCCTTTCCCGATACTTCTCCCGCTGCGGCGCGCACCTCCTTCTGCCTTTCCCCGTGGAGAGGCGAGGGAAAAAGCAAAGTGAGGCTTTTGCACATCACTTCACCTCTGCTTTGATGGATGGACAGCCTCCTCTCCTCGGGGCAGGCAAGAAAGCTGAGTCGAGAAGTGCACCACCACCACTGTTACTTGATGGATGACCCCTGCGTCTCTGTTTGGACGACACAATTCGCCCCATCGTCAGCGAATGGCCAGGCGGCGGGCGTCTGTCTCAAGCAGGTCTCACGTGTCGTGTCATCATCGACCGGGACTTTAAGTCTGGTGGACCATCATCCTGCCTCTCCACTGCCATAATAAATAGCACTGTACCCTAAGTTGAAGAAGACGACAGACAATGAACAGGAAGATTGTGGATGAATTGCAGCAGCGTGGGGGGGCGTCGCCCTTAATTCATCCTAGCCCGAGATCGCTTCCGTTCGTGCATTTTTCTTGGATGTGGTTGCATGACTCCGTCTCATTTTGGCTGGCCGCGCCTGGTTAAGCTGGGCTGTTAAATAGGATGGTCGGGAAGTGGGAATCGGATCGTCACAATTTACAGCGCCATCAGCCAGTATCAATGCGCCGAGAGCCCCAACTGTCAACCAGGCCCGGCAGATTGTCCGTGACACCGTTGTTCGGACTTCGTCCGACATGTGTTACCATTTGGCAGATAGACGATATTTGTATTTGCGTAGGGCACCTTGTCAACATGATGTGAGACCGTCTCATCTTGAATGCGTAGCATGATAGATGTTTCTGCATAGAGAGGGGTGTGCCTTGCAGGGCAAGGCACGCTGAATTATGATAATGGCGTGCTGGTGCTTGGCTGGCTGGCTTGGGCGAGGTTGAAGTGAAGAATGATATACCGATATCAAGAAGTCGGCCTCGCCGCCGGCAACTTCTGCTTTGGCAGACGTGTAGATTGACCATCCTCATTGCCGACGGCCGCAGCGACATCCATGCCAGCTGTTTCTCTTTACTCGTACGAGTACTATTCCTGTAGTTGATGTCGGCTGCGCTAGGACCCAAGGCACTTCAAAACCACCAGGCGAGGCAAGGCAGGAGGACGCACGATGGACATGGATGATCTCCGGGATGACGATGTGCATACATACGGCCCCGTTCTTTTCCGTGATGAAAAGACAGACGCGCCGCACGGAGGCATGCGAGTTATGTAACTCTTCAAGCAATGCGTGCGCGGCGGCGGGCGTTTGTGGCTTCCTGATTCAGGCTCGACAGCTCCTCTACCCTGTCTACGCCGTTTCGTTAATATCAGCCAGCTAACGCATCACATCGCTGTGGCGCTCCGCTATTTAACGATAGGTTAGGTATCTTAGGCTTAGTTGTAAGACATGGTTAGGGGGGCTGGTCTGTGTGAGACTAATCAGGAGCCCCCCTAGCTAGACCGAGATGCTGGCGTCTTGAGGCGCTGGGAAAAAGCAATGCTGCATGCGTTTTTAGAAACACAGCTCCTCACCTTTCCCTCGGATCGTGCAAGGACCCGGCTCGAGATGCTCCTCTAAACCAGAAAAGTGCCTTGATTTGAGCAGCTGAATCAGCAAGGCCAACAAAGGAGGAGGGAAGAGCCTTGTGCTTCGGTGCCGTTTCTGGCTCAAGTTGCTTATTCCTTGCGCACATGGCGTTTTCTCTGTAACCAAAGCTAGATATCCGTTGGGGTCGGAAAGAGGAACATACATGCCTGTCTGATGGTCTCTAGATCCTATCGGGTCGCTATCGGACTGGCGATCAAGGTGTGAGTGGTGTGTGTGTCTGTTGGCCGAGCCGACATGGCGCGTGCGACCAGCTCACCATCGCCTTCGCCGTCCGTCGTCATTCTCACGATCCGATTGTGCGACACAGCGAGGCCCGTCAATATCCGGGGAGTTTCGGACTGCGAATGAGAACGAGACCCGGGATACACACCGTTCCCGCACACACGAGGCAGGCTGCCAGCCTGTCCCTGCAGCTTCTGGACATCATAGGTCGCAAGAAGCAGCTCAATTCGGTATCGAACGGGGGCGATGAATCTAAGGGTCCTCTTGACACCGTTTTGCCCCTCCATGCCCTGTCATTATCACTTACGCTGACTGGTGAATTACTGTCGGATGGGTCTTCTTTTCTCTCCGAGGCTCGCTCCTTCAGCCAGTCATGTCAGACGAGCCTGTGGATTCGAATGCAATTGTATATGTATCATGATGTACGTGGTCTCCAGTTGTGGGCTTGCAGTAGTGTCCAGAGAGCCTGCAGGAGGAGCAACAGCAGTAGCAGAAGGTCCTTGAACGAAGCTAATGTGGGAGGAAGGTGAAGTGCTCAGTTCATAGTCGCTGATGATTGGCACCGATCAAAATGGCTGGTACTGGATGCCCAAAGGCGAGCTTGCTAGCGGCGGAGCCTTCGATTGGTTCGGTGTTTCGCCGTATACTCTAGGGACTGGAAGGCGTCCTGGAGTTTCTGGATAGCCCCCCGGCTACCTGGAGTTACATCTGGACCGACATTCGGACATCGCGAGTATATGGATGTCACGATTCCGGAGAAGGACCGCCGATGCACCGCTGGAGATTATCCTTCTTGCCAGCACTCACCGTCATGCGGTATGTTGATGCTGAAGAAGAGTACTTCACGATGAGAGACCATGGTGGAGGCTAACACTGACGATCTTGACAGCGCAGGATTGGCAGCGGGGTTTATTTCCGAACAAAATCCAACGGGTAGCCCGCCCAACTCCGACTCAACTACCTGGAGCTTCCTGAGGCACGGCAATGTGCCATGGCAGATCCTCAGTATATCAATCTGTCGTCAATGTGAATGATGCGATTCAAAGCTGAGAGGGATTGGCGCTTTAGCCTATTTCATAGACTTGGACTTTATCAAGAGTTGCTCATCATTGGAGGTGTGCTCACACGACGGGCTTATCAGCTTACTGCCAAGAGTTTGCCAAATGAATACGCGACTGTCTGCTTGCAAAAATGAACATCGAATGACTTTCCACTTTGGCACCATCGTGAGCCCCAAGATGGGATAATACCCCTTTAGTGAGGAGTCTGCGGGTCGGGACGCCTGGCGGGGACCACATGTGCGGATATCAACCTCGATGGACACAAGTCTCCGAGCACGGACAGGCACTTCAGGCCTGGAGGGAACGGCCTGAACCGCCTAGCCTGCACGATCTGGCGTGATGGTTCCCGCTTCCCGTCCAAGATATGCTCTAGGACACGAGCCAATTACTGCAGCGGGCTGGCTAGTGGTTACTGTCTGATTCAACAGACTCAAATTACAATAGCACTCGCTGATATAGCTGCCACGTTCAGCCCACAGTTGCGGTGCAATGGCGAGAATTTGCCGGAAATGCTGCTTCAGGGGGCCCCTCGACCGTGACGCAGGCGTTGTTCATGACATTGCATTACAGAATTCGACTTGATAATCGACTTGATAATCTCATTGCCTGCAGGCGTTTGTGGTCCACCCCACGTCGCATACCTTTAGCTCGGGAGGAGGCACGATCGGGCGATAATGTAGACAATCTACCTTACCTACCCCTCATGTTTCTTGACTGATGCACGCCGGCAAGTCTCTTTGACCGTGCAATTGGCGGCCAAGTGTCTGGTCTACATGCACATGAAAGTGGTAGTGCTAGGTCAGTCGGCGTACGTGTCGCCATGTTGCCTCTAGGTGAAGATAAGGAGTAGAATCAATCGCAGCGGTGGCATGCTTGAGGTGTCGTTGTTGGCCATGCTTCCGGGCCGTTCAGGTTGAAATGAGGCTGCATCGTGAGTCGCCAATCATGGTGTTGCCATGTGTTACTGCCCAAGAACCGCAAGCCGATGCATTTCGAGCCTCTCCCAGAGGAACGCTCGTTTCGAAGGACGGAAGGTGGTTGCACAACATGTCAATGGGTTGCAGGCCAGATGCATGTGTGTAGGTATGTATAGAAACAGAAGCTCTGTTTCGGGACTCGAGGCGCATATCCTATCGACATGGTCCATCCCCAAGACGTGCAAGGTGAAGAGGCAAGGAGAAGTCGAAGCGGCCTGCAACCTGGGATAAGCTGGTTCAACAAAGCCCGGGGCACTGCTCCTTTGCCTCCGGCCATATCGAATGCACCACGTCGACGGTTGACCAACTCAATCAAACATGCTCTCCCGCATGTATATGCAAGGCGTCTTCGGCGGCCCTCTCCCACGGATCTCGTAGCATCCACCATGATATCATGATACAGCGTGCATGAGAATGGGGATTCATGTAAGTCGGACACTCTTGAGTCATATCATATTGCTGGCAGCGCATCTACTCAAGGGTAAACCAAACGACAGTAGCCGATTGCATGTGGTCGCTCGGGCACGAAACTACTGTGTGTTGATTGGGAGACAAATTACGATGGCGAGACTACAACCAAAAAAAAACAACCAAAAAACCAGGAATATCATCGTCGTCACTCGAAACCTGGCTATCATAGCAGTCATTACTACCAGGCTTCGGGGTCAAGCCGTACTCAGTGTCCATCTCCGTTGACGCAGGGCCGTTTTGACAGATCCCCGCCAGATGAAGAGCTGCGGTCCATTGCTCGCTTGCTGTTGGTCCATCACCACCCCTGTGCCTCCCGTATCGTCTGGGGAAGGGTCAGTATGAACCACCCCGCTATCTCTGGGCTGTCCAGGTAGCTCCAACACGGTTACGAGATACAGAGCATAATAATGATAATCCATGCTCTGAAAGCACCTCGAGCGCGCCTTCTTCCATTCTGCGCACGGTCCATATGACGGCCATGCAGAACGCCCTGGCCCTTGATGAAGGACAGCTGAGCATCCAAGACTAGACAAAAGACAGTATGGTGGGGAAGGTAACGCATGAGGGCTGGCGGGGTCCAGTAGAGACCTTTAGATACATGCAGTTCTAGGTGCATGTACTGTCCAGTACTCGACGAGATTGGCACCGTAGAGGCATGGAAGGGTATAGCAAGTGGAGTGGGATGCCTAGGTGCATGTAGGCTGTTTCCGTCGGTTCAGAACATTAGCTGCTGCAAGATCTATCTCCTTCTTCATCTGTGTGTCCGGATGAATGTGCTGCTTGATCCTTTCTCCAATTAGCTCAGTCACCCGTAGGCAAGGTGGTGGCGGGAAGCCACAGTGCTGGAGATGCTGATGTCAGGGCGTCGCCAGGAGGCGGGATGAGGACTAGGATATGGCTGCCATGAAGGACAAGACAAGCATGTGCTTGGCCTGGTTGAGATTCGAAGACGGCGGCCGTTAGTTGGTTTCAATGGACTGTAGTCGTGTTGTTGGCTCGCCGCGGACTGGAGGACGAGAGGTGAAGGGTAAAGGTCGCCACAGAAGCACCGGACATAAGCATGGAGGGTCTCGCTCGGAAAGCCAGGGACAAACTGGTGGGTTTCGGTCCAAGCCGCCCTGTTGAGTACTTCCTCGAAGTATCGGGCTCTGGTCGAAGTACACAGACGGTGCAGCATGTATAAGTTGTCAGTCAGATGCATGGATGGATGGATTTACCTGTTTGGCTAGATGGATCCCACGGGCTGGACTGGTCTGAAGCCAGCCAGTGTGTATTTCGTCGTGCAGTGCAGTTGTAGCAAAGTGAAGAGCGATCTGGGGAGGAAAAACAGGGAGGAAAAAAACAAATGCGCCAAGCCTGAGGGGTGGCCACCACTCTGCCGCCAGCGCTCTACACCCTCTTCCTCAAGCCTTCGACCAAATGCTCGATTCTCAGTCGTCCATTGCTATTCCTAGTCCTGGGCCACTTTCTCAGCATCCCACTCAGATCGTATCGTACTGTAATACGAATTGGTGGTGGCTCTGTGCCATGCATTGCGCAACAAGACCAGAGCAGCCACCGGCGCAATAACACTGCTTCTAAGCGTCGCAATGGTCCGGCTGCGCACGTTTCCTAGAAGACGCCGAGAGAGTAGACAGAGCCAAACAGATAGAAGGGATGGTCACATTAAAATGACAGCCAGCTCTTACGATTGCTTTATAGGGACAAAGGAAGAGGTATTCACAAGTCCAACACTTCAACCGGTTGAAGTGTCCCCCACGCAGACCACAGTGATAGCCCTGGTGGTCCGCTGGCGGATTGCTCTGGACCCTGGCCATGTGAAGCCGTGTTGCCGAGACTCAATCAACTCTGGTTCGCAATCAACCACCACAGTGATTATATCGCAGAAGCTGATTGATGATGATGAGGTAAAGATTCACGATCCGGATAGAATCAGGCTTTCTTGGCCGGATCCGATCATGACTGGCTCGGCTCGCACTGAGCTTGCTGTCGCCATTGAAGGTAGAAGCTATCAAAACTCAGTACTGGCTGGAATGATGGACCCTGAAGGATGCCCCCCAAGCTGGCCCGCCAAACAGAATCCCGAGACTAGTTGGCCTCCCTCAACGGCGAAGATTATCGCGAGGATGCACCGCCATGGTGATGATCAACAGCATCCCTCAGCCAGCGTTGGCGGCACGAATTGCGTGCACCTGGTTCGGCATTTACCAATGGATCCCGAGATCTACACCGCACACATCTGCCGCCGGCGAGTCAATCGACAACTAAACAACCAACGCCAACAAGGGAGGCGACGGCTGGATAGGACTAACAACCTGGAGCTTGTAGCAGTCGATAACCAACACTTGTTTCATCAATGAGATAGACAGGTTATATTCGACATGCCATTATTATCTAATTACCTTAGCCTCTCCCAATGCTACGGCATGCGGCGTCCATGCGCTGCCAAAGCTCGCTCATCCTGCCTTGGTAGCCATGGCGTTCAACGGCTGCATAGTTGAGGCGCAAATGATGTTCAGTCAAAGCTGCTGATCACGCAAATCGAAGCCAATTCAACCCTGGATGATAGCACATATAGCACGATATCCTGGAAATCTCCGGAGTGGCTAGGTAGGTCCTGCAGCGTAGTATAGAATCTATCTTCTGCCCTTCTGCCACCCCTACAGTTGTACTGTACTCTTGTGTACCTACCAGGGCCTGTCCCCCAACCCATGCGACTCCTGTCATGTCTTCCCCCCGTCTGTTCACAAGCCCCTGTCGATGCCGGCCCCATCTACAAGGGTATACTTACATACTCTACGCACTGGAGACGAGTCAAGTCTAGTCTAGTCAAGCCTAGTCTGGTGTAGCTACAGCATCAAGACAATGGGGATGGTGCATATCCCGTCTCCTGCTTGTTTCCCTGCTTCATTCTCGTCAAGTACCTCCTCGTAGTTAGTTAGTTAGAGGCTAATAAGACGGGACCACTCCACTCCTCCACCGCATCGCACCGCACCGACTCTGCACGGCGCGCACGCTCGCCCACCCTCCATTGCACTCATTACATTACCTATCTATCTATCCATCTACCCATCCATCCATCCACCTATCTATCCCAAGTCTCCTCGACTCGCCTCGACTTGGGCCCTACATCCCTTCTTCTCTCTTCACATTTCCATCCGTCCCAGCCTAGTCCGGCGCAGACGAAGACGCAGACGCAGAAGTAGAACGCCGGCCCCCAGCGATCGACCTCACTCACTTCAGAGCAGAGCACATCTTCACCGTCGAGCGGCGGTCCACAAGTGTCTCGCGATCGTCTTTGCCAGTGACTTCATGTCTCACTGCCGCCGGCCTGTTTGAGAAGATACGGGATATATCAGAGGGAGCGAGCCACCAACGAGTGAGAGCAGCGCGCCTCAAAGCCCGGGGCTTCACCTCCTCACTCCTCTTCTCCACATTTCCCTGCATGGCCCCTTCACACCCACGAAACCCAATGGCCGGTATCGTAGGCCTATAGCCAGAGCCCGACATATCTCGATCGACTAGCCAACCAAAGTCTTGATCTGTTCTCCCCCAAGCCTCGTCTACTTACTCGTCCTTCTTGTCACTTCTACTGCTCCTACTCCTCCACATCCCTCAGCCCAGCCAGCCCCATTTGAACTCTGCCAGCTCCTCTTGTGTTGCCACTTGAGCCTGCCTGCGTTCTCCCTCTTTTCTTCTCCCACGGCGACCAGCCCGCTGGCATGACCTCGTTATTGACGAGCAATGGACCCTTCTCATCCCGTCGTAATGGACGATGGGGACTTGCCCTGGTCAGACAGTCACAGTATGGCCTCAGATGACAGCCAGGATATGGCCTTCCCACAATCGCCTCCGTGGATGGAAGCCATGTCGACCGGCTCTGCCGTCTCCATGTCGGCTTCTATCTCCGCGTCGTCCGCGGGGACATCCCGCCTGCCACTGACCGGCCAATTGTCACCCATCAGCACCGGAATGGATATTCCACCAGGGCCGCCGACCGACAGCAGCGGATGCACATCCGCCTCTGGGTCCTCAGCCGCCCCGACCATGGTACACTCAGCATCGTCGTCCGTAACTGACTCCTGGAGTATCGGCGGCTACGGAGACCTCGATAGCGGTTCTAACGATAATGGTGATAGCGACATGAACGATATACACTGGGAGCAGGGGTCTGATGATGTTCTCACTACCCTGAAAGATGAGCCATTGGACGACGACTTCCGTCTCGAGGACATCAAGGAAGCTCCATTGACGCCGGTACCGAGTAGCAATGGACCGTCGTCGGCACAGCCCAAGGCTAAAAGACCTCGTGGACGGCCGAGGAAGCACCCCCTTACACCAATTGTTCCCACGAACAAAGTCACAAAGGGCCGATCGAAGACAGGATGCATCACATGCCGTAAGCGGAAGAAGAAGTGTGATGAGGCAAAACCACGATGTAAGTAGAGACTAACATTCCTAAACACACACATATGCTCAAGCCTTCTAACCCCACTAGGCATGAATTGCGAGAAGAACGCAGTCGTTTGTGAAGGGTATCCTGAGAAGCAAATCTGGAAAAGCGGCAAGGAGAAGGCAGAAGAAGGTATGGACTGCATCGCTGCGTCTATCGTCGGCGTCGCTGACTTCGAGCCAGAGCGCATGAAGACCTCCGGGCCACTCCCGGTCATCACCATGCAGCCCATCTTCAATGGTCTCGAGAACACAGAAGACATGATCTTCTGGAAGCATTACAATGACCATCTCAGCGCTGTGCTCACAGTAGAGGGCGAACATAAGAACGCCTTCAAAGACATGCTCATTCCTCTCGCAACCAAGCACCAGGGCCTTATGCACTCCATCCTTGCATTGTCTAGCAAGCATATTGATTTCGAGACGCCATACGGGCTTAACATTCTAAAACGGACGCCAAGCACAAGCCTGGAGGCACTACAGCAGCGGTCGGATTATCACCACGAAAAAGCCATGGAGAAACTCTACGCCGACATTGCTCGACAGGACCATGCCGACCGTGACGATCCTGAATATAAGACGATGCTATCGGCCCGCTATGGCCAAATGCTGTGCCTGCTTCTGGAGTCCCTGGCTGAGGGCAACCCTAGGGGAGAGCATCGAGTGCACTTACAGGCATATCAGACACTCATACAGCACTCCCCGCCGGAAGACCCAGCCTTCTTAACCTTCATATCTGAATTCTTCCAGTATCATATTTTTGCTGATGAACTGATCCGGTACCCCGACATCCAGACTGCTCGACTCGCGTCTGAGGACTGGGTTCCAATAGTACCGATTCATCCACCGCGTCTGCTTGGTGTTGCTGATGGCCTTTTCAACCATTTATGCCAGATCACCTCTGTGCGCAACACCATCCGGGCTAATATGGCTGCCCATGTCGACCCTGTAGTGGACTATACGAGCCTGTACCGCGCCGCCGAGATCGATGCTGCTATCCGCGACTGGACGCCACAGTGGCCACCTGGAGACAGCCGGGACCGGGTTGGATTGCTATATAAACAGATGATGTGGGTGTATCTGTTCCGCACTATCTACCCGCCCTCGTCCTCGACGAACCAGTCATCGCTGTCAAACTCGTCGACCTCCCTACCCATGTTGCCAGGGTCGTCCGTTGGTATCGGCTCTAGCATGGCCAACACCGCCAATACGCCTCCCCGCTCAGCCAGTAACAGTTGTGCCTCTTCACCATCCTTACGCCCCAGCATCTCCCATACTGACATCACCAACCCTCGCCGCCACTCCATAGCCATCCACGCGCACACCCAAACAGAACGCGCGGACTCTCCACCACCATTCCGCCAGCCGCCTAACCATGATCCGCGAATTACTCTCGCGGTCGACGAGTCACTGACTATCCTTGACTCATTCAAACCAAGTGATCCAACTCAGACCTTACTACTAATCCCGTGTCTCGTCATTGGGACGGCGTGCTTCTCACCCGCCCAACAAGAACGCGTACGTACCGCGGTACGAACTGTCAGGGGCTACACAGGGCTCCGTAACACAGACCGTGTGGCAGAGGTGCTCGAGGAAGTCTGGCGATGCATGGAGCGCGGCGAGTGGGCTCGAGTGTGGGACTGGCAAGGCGTTGCTAGGAGTTTAGGCGTGGACTTCTTGTGTACTTGATTGCCCACTCCGCCAGCAAATACTTGCGACACCAGCAGACATATGTGGTTGTTCGACCCTTGGACTGTAAGGGCTTGCCGTTCCAACCGTATCTACTGGAATGGGGCTCCCAAGGGTCAGGCCGAATCATGCAACACCACACAATGTCCGTCTATTCTCATCACACTCGCGGTGTTTTGAGTCTACGTCGGGTTCCTAAACCCACACACCCTTCCTCGGGGTACCCTTTCATACGTTTTGTCAGTGTCCGGTGCGCCTGACCTCGATGCTCCTCCGTAAACCGGAGACATCCCCAACACTTTCGTTTCTGCTGTTGTTATTCTAGCATCAATTTCATACGCGCCGAGTCTGACTGCGTCTATCGCTCATCTTCTGGATAGCCTGCTGTATTCTTTCGCTACATCATCAGCCATTCGTATAGCTGTTGAGCACGCCTATTTGTCTTCATTAGTCATAGTTCTCATGTTTCTCTTTAGCATTTTATTGGAGTATCGACAGGCGAGGAGCGGGGTTAGGGTGGGAAGCCTTGACGACATCGAACGATATTCACTTTTCACGTCTTGCTCATTCATGAGTTTATCACGACATTTTCATCTCATGCGCCTTTTCACGAGCTGACGACGTCAAGCGGATAGCGGCCGAGATACGGGCTTTTGGCGGGAATTGATTACAAGCGGCGTTTTCCTTACAACTCATTTTCTCTTATCATCTCATCTCATAACGGTGGAAGGCAATCTTGGGCATGGAGTTTTGTGGAGCGTTCAGGGATGAAACAAACTACGGAAATATTCTATAACAACTACGGCGGCCAGGACCGGGTTCGGCGGGAACTGGCGAACACTGAAATGAACAGAAACTAGAAACTCATTTGACTTTCGAGTATTGCACGGCGGGTGGGCTCGGGGGAACGAGCCGGTTAGCTTTACAAACTATATCATTGTTAGGTCAATCCATTCATCTTTGTCCTATCTTGCGCACGCATACTATGAATGGCTTCGCTATACATACGCTTGGTGGTCATTTCTCTGTGAACTCTGTGACTTCGTCTATCATCATCTGAAACTACAGATGTTTGCCAGCATGATGGTCTTTTTTTTGACGAATATTCTAGCTATTACCTTGTCAAGACACAGCTTTTCAAATGTGGTGATCTCCTCATCACTTCCATTGTACCTTTTAGTGATAAGAACTTAGCAAAAATTGACTGAGGAAATTAGAGAGCTCCAGAAGTAATATAACTCCCGGCAAGCCCTCCAACCGTTCAGGAGCCTGAGAGTTGGGCTTTCTAGCGGCTACGTAGGCAGCAAACAAAGGCCCGTCGAATAGGTAGTCGATCTCTTCGATGGAGAGACCAGCAATATATCTCGGGAACCGTAAAGAAGACGTATAAGAAGGCCACAGAGCACCATGCGGCGAAGAAAACAAATGCTCCGAGTGATCTGTGCTCTCGAGGAGCGATGGAAGGGCGTAGCTCATGGCAAAGCTGGAAAGCCAGTGGAATCTTTGAGAGAGGGCAGCCCCAAAGGACCGAATGCAGTTTGACCAAAGCTCGCCGCCGAAGACGTATGGGAGTGTAAGAAGACCTGAGTGGGGAAGGCTGGGTTAGTTCTATTCAAGATAAGACCTCTGCTGTCATGAACGTCGTGGGAGAGACTCACCGACTAAATACCCAAAGCATGTATGAAATTTACGACGAGAGCCGCTTTCGATGCAGACTTCGACACCTGTTGCTCCCGCTGTACTTTTATGTAAACGGCGTCGCCAGTGCCTTCGTTATGGAGGTTGCTGCGGCAGCAACCCAGCTATGAGTCTCGCCGGCCTTGTTCTTGACCATCTCTAGCGCGTACGGATTCTTTTTCTGAAGGAAGATGCTGCTCGTGCTCCAGTGCGAGTCGTCGAGCTTGGCAGTGCCGAACTCGACTGAGCTGAAGATGTGTAGATCGGTATGAACATCACTGAGGATAGTCATGAGATTCGCAAGACAGAAGGCGATTTCGATCTGGTAGTACGCATCTCGACTGAGCTTTGAATTGTCGAGGACGTCTGAAAAGCCAAGCAACGATGCTGTGCGATGTCGGTTGATCGGCACGTCGGAACCGATAGACCTACGGCGCCAAGCGGATTGCGATTGATTCCCGAATAGACCCCAGTGAGCTGCTGGATTGAGTTTTGCAGCCGATCTTTGAAAACCAGTAAGTAGTGACAAAAGTTGGCGGGCTGGGCTTGCTGGAGGTGCGTGTAGCTAAGCATGGGAATATTGGCGTGTTTTTCTACCACCATAGCAACGCCTCGTGCAAAGCGAGGAGCTCCATAACGACAGCATTGATATTTTCCCGGTCGCTGATCGGCTTCACGGGTGTCCCTTGATTAGACGACAACGGGTGCTCGGCAAGTGGCCAGCAATGTGCTCCCCTAACCTTGCCGACAAGATCTTCTCGACCTGAAGTACAATGCTGCCATATCCAGGCTACATCGAGAGCTTTCAGGTCCTATCTTCTCGTCATCTCTCCAGCTCGCGATTCGGTTTGCTGTTGAGTAATGATGCCTTCAGCTAGCAAAACCGCATGAGCAAGATCAACCCGAAGGACTGCTGCAAAGGACTTCATCTCCCACGCGAATCGAGGTTGCTCTTTCCATTCCGCGTAGGAGATTGCTCTTGGGTTAGGACAAGCGTCCTGCAAAGAAAGGTATCATCTTCACTTGATGATTGATTTTATAATGAGTTGACAAGAAAATGAGTCAAAGGCCAAGCAACAGAGCCTCGAAGAGCTGTTCTGGGGTTTCTATCTCCTTGAGTAAAACTATGGGCCGGCTTTGGAGCTTACACCCGGCTTGACGGGGTTGCTACTTACCGACTACCAGACGAATTTCCGAGCTCACCAGAGTTGTCCGGTAAGACATGACTCCAGTGTACAAGCAGATTGATTGTATATCTTCAGAGTCAAAGGACCGACGTAACCTTTGAGACGTATGCAATGCACACACCACGTGCAAAAATGAGAAACTTGTGTTACTTCACGAACGGTTTTGGCGTAGATCGATACCGAAATACGGGAACAGACGAAGATGGATCATATTACTTCGTACTACTGCAATCATTTTGTTTGACATTCGCTAGGTCGCTGATTGTAGCTAGATCAATGAGCGACTTGCTTGGTGAAGTTGTGTGGCGCAGATGGGCACGGAAGTCCGGACCCATCCATATAAGGAACATCCGAATCACCCCCACGCTACCCCTTTTCCACGACTGCGATACCGCATCAACCAAGCTTCAGATGCATTGTGAGGTGTGTTCACCCAACCTTTTTCGAAAGCCGACTGATTTGGCTTGACACGATTACTTTGGCTATTCACTCACCGACACAATGTAGGGAATTCTCATCAAGATTGGGTGCTTCCAATGGGTACTTTGCATTGACTCTACAAAAATGAAGCATTGTCTATGGCGTCGTCATATATATTCATTTGACAGAATTTTTGGACATCTAACAAGTCTTGAAATTGTTGTGAACGCTCGTATCAAACATAGGCCCGAAGGACTCGGTAGATGATATTCTCCGCAACAGCTTATCTGGCATCTCGAGCACTGCAACTCTTGTCTCTTAGACATCTGCCCAGCTCTCTTCCCTCTTGCTGCGTTTCGGATCCTGCTCGTTGACTTGTATAGTGACTGTTGTCTCTTTTCGAATCTCCCCGTATTTTCCCAACTCATAGTCATTCGGACTCGGCACAATGCCAACCTGGCTGTTATTGCCGTCGCTGATATCCGCATCAACATCGACCCCGCTGCCGTTTCGTAGATAACCGCTCTTCGAACGCATCGCCCCGGCTGAAGAGGTAACCCCCTTGCTGGCGCTCTTGGGTCCTCTCGTGGGATAGCTGCTGAGAGCGCTTCGTAAGCCGAGCTTGAAGGCAACGATTCGGATGATGGGCTGCAACGATGGGAAGCAACCGCACCAGAAGCCGACGTGAGACTCCAGGTCCGTCCAAACGCCAATGGTTGCCATTTTGAAGGTACTGTGACATAGAGTTAGCACTTCACGAGATGCAACGTCATGTTAATGTTTTGCAACAGGCCCAACTTACGAGTCAACGGCCCAGTCCATTGTCTGGATGTAGTACAAGCGAATGATACCCGTGACAACAACGAAAATACCAACACTGAAAACGGCAATGACTTGGAATGTCTTCCTCGACCACAACATCTTCTTGTAGATGACCCATATAGGCAAACCCATGAGCATAATGTCGAATATTATGCCAAGAATTGCATGTGCGTTCATCATTCTGTCGAGATGCACTTGTGCTAAGCAGTGTGTCCCGGGTGTCATTGGTGGTAGCCAGCCATCGGACACCGGACGGCACATGAGAAGCCTGATGAAAAAGGCTGTGAGTGTAGCAACAAGAACCATACCAGAGACAGTATAAACAAGAATGAGATAAACTCGGTCCTTGTGGAGGCGAGGGAGAAACGCAAGCACGGCCAATCGATCAAGACCGACACCCCAGAAATACAGTAGATTCAGATTTTGCAAACCCTATCATCGCAGATTTCATGTCAACTATGTGTATAGGTAGTACATGATGTTCGGTTTTACTTACCACGAAGAACTTCATGATCAGAGGCCCTGGAATCAGTTCCATATGTGCGCCAGCGCCGCAATCTTTGAGATGAATGTTCCATCCTGATTGGGATGTGATTACGCCAAATGCCAGGCATGCGACGAGATCATCCAAACCGGCGGATTTGGTCATGAAACACCGTACATAGAGTCGTGTTGCCAGAAAGCAACCAGAGATGACGATCAGCGCAGTGTTGAGCCTGGCCTGTGTTCCACCCGCCCAGTCGGGTGTCTCCCAGAAATTCGTTCCAGGGGGATAATTGGAGGATTGTGTCGCCATGGTGAACAGTGCGGCAGAAATAAGAACGGATCGGAACACGCAATATCGACGTTATAACTCACGAACCGAAAGACATTGACAGAATGGTGGAATGACAGTCCCCACCATTTTCGAAGACGACGATACGTGATGCTTTTATTCTTGTGACGAGAGGTGTCAATGGCTGCTTAAGCCCCCAAAACAAGCCGCCAAGCTGTGTAATGCACGCTCAACGGGGAAAACGCCACGCGAACTGACATCTCGCTGCTGCTGCTGCTTAATTCGAGGGCTGTCTCGGCTTCAGTCGAACAAGAGAAGCCTGCTTGCGCTCGGACCTAGCATCAAACTTGTTTTGGAGGGTGCTTAGTGCTTGTAGCATTTGCGTTGGGGTACCCCTACCCTGCTACGGAACTTTCGCCCGGATCGGCCATCTATTGCCTTCTGGAGTGCGACTCCGGGCAGGCAAGAAATCCAATCGACAATCTCTGAGCTGCAGGAGCTCTAGCGCAAGTCTTGGTAAGATGTTGTACTGATCTGCTCACATTTGGGGCCATGACCAAGATTCTGGAATTCAAGACCTGTCGATCGAATACCAGATGCAGAATAGAGTCGGGCCCGAAGATATTCATTGCGTACCTACGAAGGAGGAAAAGGAAACATGGCCGTTGAATTGAACAGCAGTACTACAGAAGAGATACCTAACGATGCAATTGCTACACAAAAAGAAAAATCCCTTGTCCTCTCCTGCATATACTGTTACGCTTTGTTCTAGAGATGTGACATATAGCAGCTTCAATATGGTTGATACAAGGGCGAAGTTGTATAGCTAGGATTTCTAGAACCTGCCGATTACATGTAGAATTATGAAGATGCTTTCAACTGCTTTGGGCGTGGCACCTACAAGCGAAGTTGAGACACAACCTCAGAGAAGTTAAAGGGGAACCGAGAGGCGCAAGCATTATTGGGTTCAGAGAATGTGTCAGTAAGGGAGCAGTATTTGTTAGCCCCTTGAGAGGATTTGAAATTCAAGTCTCTCTTAAGCTCGGATCTTCTCGAGCTCGTGTACTGGATTTGGGGGAACAATGGAGTAAAATAGAATTGGAAAGTCCGTCATCATGGCATCAATAGTGTCAAAAGATGCTAGACCTCGGAAATGTCGTGTGCTTTGATGTCTCATTTACTGAACAGGTTTGAAGAATTATAACGAAGACGAAACCGAAATTGCAGCTGAGAGTGCGAAAGACCGAACTGGGATGCTCAGCACAGCAGACACTGTCAAGCTGGTAGGGGAGGGCGACGGATTACTCTAGCTTGGTTCAAGCAAGCAACTCGACATGCCGGATCCCGGACAAAAAAGTCTTAGGCCCTTAGCGAGCCATAATACATGATCTGATCTGTGTCTATATTAACAACCCCAGCTCACTCGACCAACGAACCGTTACGGACCCCTTAAACTGTTACAGCGGGGGTTGGGGTACTGAGCCGCAACCCCCGAGCTTCGCTAATCTAGCGAGATATATTATTGGTCCGGTTCAAAGCAACATGAAGAAATGGCACATTTAACTACGCGCTATTCGCTCGCTAGTGACAAAACATATCGATCCTACGCTAGAGTCACTACAACTTACGAGAGAATCCTTGCAAGTGTTCGGCTCCTATCATCTCTGCGCCCCTACTTTACAGTAAACCAGGCAGACACCCGAGTGCCCGTGCGGTTCACTAAAGACCGTTGAAGTTTTGGACAGATCGAAGGGTTGAACCCGTTGTCGATTGCACTGCTCGCTATAATATGCTGCGATATGATCGTTCTGGGTGATTCCATAGCTAATCCTTGATCAATAACCTCTGGGACCCTGCTTCCTCGCCTAGCTGCGGCTGGCACTGACAGAATTAAACCCGGAGTTAGGATGCAGGTGATGAAATCCGTTCAATGCATGCCAAGAAGACAACTATGCCTGCCTTGGTAGGACCCGAGGGGTGGCGCCGCCAGCGCGGAGGTATCCTGGTCAAAACCCTTCGGTAATAGCTGGAAAGACACAACAAGTCTGCTTTTCACGCATGTTTACTAGCTATCAGGGGTATTCACCCGATGCAGCAAGTAGAGTGATAAAATTTTCACGCCTTTTGTGCAAGCTGATAACACTCTACCGGTCACACTTGTCTTGATAAAACCCTCAGCCTGGTAAATATTCGAAAAGACACTGGACCTTGTTGTGAACTGCCGGATTAGAAGCAATGGGCTTCGACGAATCGTAAGATGACTGCGAAGAACGGACTAAGTCAGCATCTCACCGAGCCTGGACCATCATACCCTCGTATGTAACAACACATGCTATCGCGCTTGCGTACTGTTATCTGGTCTAGAGCAGCGGTGCACCGGGGTACCTGCCAAGTTCTCATTTGATCCTGGGGGTGGTTCAAGCGGCTCTATCCTAATAGGTTCGTTACCGTGATTGCATGTTACAGTAAGAGAAGCCATGGTACTTATTGCCGGGTGTGTGTCCCTCTACGGCATGGCGAGGAGTAACTATTTGGACCCAGCAGTAAACACTATTGATCCAGGAGAAGACTTCAGGCGAATTCATTCCTCTTAGGGCGCAGCAGGTCTCGTATGTCTCCTACAAATCCTTGTCACAGTGGCGCTGTGATTTCCTGGGACCCATTTACCAGTACCGTAATACTGATTTGTTTATGCTTTGTTGAGTATATGAGCCTGCTGCCGTCCGCTCTTCTGGAAGCCACGAGGAGGTATACGAGCTCTACAGCCACGCGTGATCCCTGAATAGCCATGCAGCTCCTATCGTTTCTGTCTGCAGCAGTCTTGCTAGCCCAAGGAGCCGTTGCTGCCCCGAGGCCTGAGGATGCTACAGAAAGTGTGGCCGCCACCTCTAGCTGCTCCAAAACCCTTGTAAGAAAGGAGTGGTATGTTTAGCCCGTGCGCCTCAGACACCTTGAAGTTGCATTGCTGACCATGGTCTCAGGAGAGCGCTGTCCAAAAAGGAACAGCTAGACTACATTGCTGCAGTCCAATGCCTCCAGCAAAAGCCGGCCAAGACTGGCTCGCTCTACCCTGGTGTAAGGAGTCGGTACGATGACTTCCAGGCCGTGCACATTGCTATGACGGAAAAGATTCACTTTGTTGTAAGAGCGCCTCTGCCGATTGGCCCCCAGAACGCCTTCGGTCTGACTTCTTTTTCAGGGTCAATTCCTGCCGTGGCATCGTCAGTTCGTGTATCTCTATGAGACCGAGTTGAGAGACACTTGCTGCTATACGGGTGCTCAGCCGTATTGGGGTAGCTAAATATCTGTTTATATTGACTCCAGGACCATGACTGACATGTTTACTAGACTGGACCAAGGATGCTGTCAGTGAGGCTGCTTGGAACAAGTCGCCAGTGTTTGACAGCGTGTATGGCTTTGGAGGTATGCTATTTGAACCTTATCTCCCGAATTATTCCTCAATCTAAGTTCAAAACAGGTAATGGTCCATACCTGGCCGATATCTCAGGGCTTCCCAGCACATCCCTTGCACCTGGACCGCTAACGCCGCGAACTGGTGGCGGTTGTGTCTCCACCGGTCCCTTTGCCAACCACACTGTCAGCCTCGGTCCGGGCAACAGTTTGACATACACGCCTCACTGCCTTCGCCGCGATTTCATCCCATCTCTTGTCACCAAGAAGCTGACTCAGGCTGAGGTCAACTGGGGGACGGCCGCAACCACCTTCTTTGAGTACACTCAACACATTGAGATTGCTTCCATGGCTTCTGACCTGTCTGGCATCACCACTCACGGTGGAGGCCATTTTGGTGTAGGTGGTGAGGTTGGAGAACTGTCTGATATGTACTCTTCTCCAGGTGACCCGCTCTTCTGGATGCATCACGGCAAGTTGGACTACGAGTGGAATAGGTGGCAGCGTCTATGTGAGTATCTCTTTGAGATCTATACCTCTGTTGGGGATCTTTGGCTAACACTTCACTAGCTTGGGCCAAGCGCAAGACCGACATTGGCGGACCTGACACCATGTGGGCGTACCCGTACAACTACTGGGGTGATATTCCGTACAACAACATCACCCTCGACTTCAAGCTGTCTTATCCCGGACTAGCACCCAATGTTACCATCCGAGACGTTATGGATATCACCGCTGGTAAACTCTGCTATACCTATGCTTAGTCTATCAATAGTGCCCGTCGACAAAATCGTCGGGTTGCAAAGCTTCTCACTTCTTGGACATAGACTTCGCTAGTTGCATATAATGAACAGACATGCTTGAGGGACCAATACATAGCTTAGGCTGCAATAAAAGAAAAGAGTCGATCGCCAGATCAGATAGCTAATCAACATACGTACTTTGCCAATGATGGAAACAGCGTACGACATGCTCCCTTTACTGACAAAACCCGTGCTCCTCCAGCCAGGCTTCCACACCTTGGCCATCACGTTGAACCCAACTCATTCTAGCTTTGATCCCTTCGACGGCTTCTTCAAAAGCAGTCTTGTATTTTCCCTAATTTATGGTCAGATTGCTTCTATTGAACCCAAGTTCTCAACATAACCCACCTCGACAGATGAAGTAAACTCCTGCACATCGTTCAGCTGAGCAGCAGTTGAGAGGCTGCCAGTGCAACTAGCAGTATAGCGTGAAACGGTCACAAGACCGACATTACCTAACTGGCCCCATTTGGTTTTCAGCCAGGTCCACGAGGCTTCGGCTCCAGCTCGATGCGTCTGCAGAGCATTCAACAGAAACCACTTTTCAAGTGGAGAGAACGGCTCGTTCTCTTCCGTCATTAGTCCCAGCGCCTTCTGAATTAGAGCTGGGCTGTCTGCATAGCCAAGGGAGACAAAGGCATCGGTACGCACTTCCGGATCCTGCGTTTGGCGTGCCAGCCCTAGGATGGCTTCATACTAGATAGTTGCAAATATGCTTTAGCTCTTGTGATTTTCAGAGCAGGTACTGGCTGTACTTACACGATCAATGTCCTTGCTTTTGGCCACTGCCTGGAACACATACTTCCGAATGTTGGGATTGACTGCAATCTCGTCCCCAGCCATGAATTTATCGAAGAGCTCCGAAGCGGCATCACTTACAAAGTCGTACCCAGCGGCTTGCGAAAAGAACAAAGCCTTCGCAAGCTGAATGGGAACATCATCCCTCGGAGTGATTTTCCATGCTTCATTCGAGCAGTGGGGTAAAATCAGATCCCGGTGAAACCGCTGCAGTGCTGAGTCGGTTTGAGGAGATGAGAACAGGAAAGCTTGCTTGATTTTGGCAAAGGTGAAGAAGATCTGACGCCAGACGAGAAAGTTTTGTTCGTCGCGGAAGTTTAACAGAAAATTGAGTAGGTCGGCGGTCTGGATAGGAGTGTCAAGTGGAGATGAGACCAAGGCATGCGAGTCCGAAATTAGGCCCACGCAATCTTCCGGCGACAGACTCCCGGTTGAAACTTGCCTTCCGAAGGTCTGTAGGCGAGATGGAGGATAGGAGACTCGATAAAGGCCGATCTGCCCTGCGTTGAGCTTGTAGAATTCAAGATCTACTGGATGAATCTCTTTCCGCGAGGTCAGCAAAGGGAAGCTGTCACCTGCGTCCTTCGTCTTTACATTCAAGGGCACATGATACAACTTCTCGTCTTCCTCAAGTGTGACTTTGCCCGATTGCAAATATCTGTGTTGCTCTAGAGTGATCGTGCTGGAGTCATGGTCTTCGGACACCAAGATGATAGGATGCCCAACATGTTGAGTCCACTCCTGCATAATTCTCTTTACATCGCTACCGCTACTGGTAGTCAGTGATTCCCAGAGATCACCAGTAGTAGCATTTGAAAAAGCGTGCCGCTTTAGGTAGCAACTAACGCCATCAAGGAAGGTCTCTGTCCCCAGATATTGGCAAAGCATCCTAAGGAGAGAAGCACCTTTCATGTATGTAATGTTGTCGAAAAGCTCATGCATACGATTGGGCGATGCATTCTGGTTATAGATCGGATGACTCGCCCGCGTAGAATCGAGATCCAAAGCTCCCTGGTAAAATGCCATGGCCTCGGGATCAGGATCTCCAGCAACAAAGTGCAGCCAGTACTGCCATTCGGGAAACATCTTGTCAACAATGTAAAACCCAGCCCACTCCGCAAATGCCTCATTGAGCCAGAGATCATCCCACCACGCCATCGTTACGAGGTTGCCAAACCACTGATGAGCGAGCTCGTGGCACAAGGTTTCCACTGCCATCTGCCAGGATTTCGTGGCTGTGGTTTCCGTGTCGAGTAAGATGAAGCGCTCTCCGAAGACAATGCACCCCCAATTCTCCAGTGCGCCGGCATCGGGCAGCGCAATCAAGTCCATTTTGGGCAGGGGATAGTCTAGACCGAAGATGTTCTGATAATGATCTAGAGCCTGAACAGCAACATCTAGCATGTTTGATGCATGTTGAATCTTTGCACCTTGCACAGCATAGACCCGCACGGGGAATTTCAGTCGATTTGACTCGATGAAGTCGAAGTCGCCAATCACAAAACACATGAGATAAGTCGACATGAACGGCGTTGTGTTGAAGACAATGCGCTTGGAAAGAAGTGCTCCAGAAGTCGCGAGTTGCGATGAGGCGATATCCATATTACTCACACATGTCAGGTCCTCATTGATTGTGACAGTAGAGGAAAGAGTGGCTTTGTACTCGGGTTCGTCGAGACATGGGAAGATACAGCGGGCTCCTATAGGCTCGCAGCTTGTTGAGTACACCCGTTTGATATCTCCGTTGATAGTTTTGTAGCTGGTCCATTGGAAGCCGGGAGTTCTTCCGTTCTGCTTTATTGTGCCTTGAAAGGATTGCTCAACCTGAACCTTGTAGCCGGTCGCGAGTGGTTGATCTATTTCAATAGTGATCGTCTGCTGGTCTGAATCGTATTGAACTGTGGGAATCTGGACGATTTCACCCGAAGGGTGCAATATTTTTGTGCTGGTGATCTCTAGGTCTCTCGAATTCAGGATGATGGACGTAGTTTGTTGAGAAACTTCTAGATGGATGACTGAGGAACCTTGGAAAGTCAACCCATTCAAGTCTAGATTAAGATCCAGGTCATAATGAGTTGGTCTCACACTCATGGGGAGACGCGCCATGGTAAAGTGCCTTGAGGGGAAGGTGATTGTTTTGCGCAATGTCGGAACCAATCCATGCGTAAGGAAGGAAAACAAAGGCTTAAGTATCCTACGACAGCTTACTCAGCTGTGAGACGCTCATATTCGCAACCCGTTTAATTTATCTGCCGTACTTGAAAATGATGATCTTATCTCGCAAATTAATTTCTGTTAACGTTATTGAACCAACATAACCAACATGCACCTTCCAGGTTTGAGACCAAACGGATCACGCCCCACTACAAATGCGCCATCTTAATATTGTGTTGGCCCAACAAAAAGAAAAGCAAATGAAATCCAGATCTTAATTGATTCGATCAACTTCTCCGTCTCTTAATGTCGAAGTCTATTTTATAGGAGGCAAAGGAGGTAATTGTTTCATATGAATCAACATTCTACATGCGGCCTACGGAATTCAGTCTCAAGGCAAATTCAAGAATATCTCCTCGAGCTTCGGATATATAGGAGTTCCTAACCCGGTGACAGGATCCCATCCAGGCTGACACTGGAAACCGTCAGTTCCACAGCCCGGGTTCCCTCCGTCAATGATATCATTAAACGCTTCTGGGTGCGCATAGAGGGTCGGATTCAAAAACCCAATGGGCCCTTTCGCCGCAGCGATACGCGCTTCATTCAGTAAGGTGACGATGCTCGCGATGATAGGCGTTGATGCGCTTGTGCCACCCGCGACATAGACATCGCCCAAGAGCACGACCGAGACGTTGAGTCCTATGGCCGAGATGTCCGGATACCCGCGACCGCTGCTATTGTAGATGTCTGCGCTGTACGGAGGAGGGTACGCCGTCAGATAGTGAGACACTGCGTCAGCTTGGTAGGCAGGCTGTCCAAAGACGTTGGAGAAACCACCGCCAGAATAATAGTCCAATTTTGGGTTCGGCTCGTAGGGGAGAGCCACTGCAACTTCACCGTCGCTGATATTGCGGCTCTTGAGGAAAGTCCCTCCGACTAGTCGCGACATTGTAAGCTTGCGTGGTGGGAGGGAGACGATGGAGTGAAAGAGATTCCAGGCTTACCAGAGGTGACCCAGGGACAGTTTGTTGGGAAGGACGGCGAAAATCGAGTTCCATTTACATCTACATATGGCCCTACGTCTGGAGGCGTTAAGCAACTGTTCTCGAAACCCACGTTGTAGCGGTTTGCCACACCCGAGTCACCAGTCGCAAAGATTACGCTCACACCTTGCAGCCCGAGCTTCATCCACTCGTGGCATTGCCGAGTTTGGTATGATTCCGGGAGCGCGGCCTCGATTTGGAGGTAGGAGAATGAGAGGACGTTGCTAGGTGGTGCGCCACCGCACTGGAGGGGACCATCATAACCGCCTGGTGCTGGATCAGGATAGACTGGATCTAGGTAAGGAGCATCACCGCCTAGATAGGTGCAGTAGGAACCGTCTAATGCATCCAGAAGAGTATTGAAAGTGCCAGTCGAGTCGATGTTGGTGTCTCCCACCTGGTAAAGGCGCACTCCTTGAGGGTAGACAATGGAATATGCCGTTTGGACGTCGAGGGCCGACTCCCCACCAATGGAGAGATTATCATTCCAGCGCTGACCGCCATCAATGGAAATAAACTCCGGAAATGTGGAATTAGGGACAGGCTGCGTCGTGTAATTTGTGAAGTAAAGTGCAAGGTCTGGAGGATAAAGGTAGTCTCCCCACTGCCCAATTCCGATCTCATTTCCTGGTGCTCCTTTCAAAAAGAGTCAGTCGATTCTGAGAAAAAGCGAGAAGATTCAGATATGAGTAAGATCGAAAAGCCACGCACTTGTGTTTCCGGGCCCGAATTGATAGAGTTCACGAAGGCACTCGATGGTGATTAGCTCATAGCAGTTTGTAAGCCCCGTTAGCCCCCGTACAGGAGGCTGGACGGCCTTGTTCATATTCGGGATAGGGCGCACCCCTTCGATTTGAATAGTTGGCATCTTCACTGGAAATCAGTTTCGAGATGTTTTCATCTCTACATGGGCTGTACTCGGAACTTACAGCAAAGTCAACATGTTGCCTCACGTTCTCTGGTAAATGATACTCGTCACACGCAATGCGGTAATCTCCTGATACTTCATGCTCGTAATAATGATATTTTGTTTTGAACAGGCGCTCAATTTCATAGACCGTTGCGTTGAAAAGGATCCAGTTCCTTCCTAGAATGAGACGGATTTCGTTCAATATATGCGCTCTTTTGGCCAAGATGCAAACTGACCTGTAGAGAAAGTATGTCTTTCCGCACCGATGCCAAAATCAACAAGCCACCCCGCCACTCCATCAATAGCTTCTCTTGAAGGTGCAAATGTATTTGCAACCCTTTCCGCTGTCCAATGTTTACCTATGGTTTCGAATGATTAGAGTTGTACTACTTGAAAAAAAAAAGCTACTATGAGATTGACTACCAAAATTAGGTGATTTAGGATCCGACACATCGAGCATGTATTGCTCTGCTAAATGCAGGTTGCTCTGGGTCAAGCCAATCCTGACTGGAAGAAGTTCGCTTGGATGAGCAAGGGAGCGTTTTGTCCAATAATGAGGAGTTGCCGTGCGCTTTTCATGGAGGACAAAGCTGCTGGTGGTTTTGGGGGAGGCGAGGGCGCAGGAGAGGTAGAGGACGAGAAACAGGATAGGGCTTAAGGTGGGCATCTTGCCGATACCTGCTCAGGTAGATAGGATGCGACTGTTGAGGATAGAACTCAAGACATCAATCGAAGAGTGCCTGAACGCACCCACAAACGATGCTTTTGTCATAATCAAGAGTCGATCTCGCCCCATCGTCCCCGGCAGATACTATGCGACGCTTTACAAGACGTTACTCATTCTCATGATTGCCGCTTATAGAAAATCCTTGATGAAAGGCTATTGACTGACCCATAGGTTCTGTTAATGTGGATTCGATGGTGCTACGGCAGCCTGCATGTAAGAGAGGCGGCCGCACAGTAGATCTGCTTTATCAGCTTTGCAGAAAGCCTAACAATGCCCGGTAGTTGATCCTACCTTCTCAGGAAGGTAGCGCTGGTACAACGCTCGTATTAGTGTATTATGCAAGTATGTTTATACATGTCGCCTTTTCTTAGGGAGGACACGGCCTCGGGTAAATGACAATTAGTCCTCAACAGCTGAAAAGCAACGGGCTCCATCGCCGCCAATGAACAACAAAGCCCCTCGAGGAGAGAAAGCCTAACTCTAATTACATCCCCTGCAGGATCCCCTAGACCAACACCCATAAGCGGAAATTCCTTGAGGGCACTGGCCAATAAGAAGAGTCGCTAGGGCATGCATAGTAAGCCGCACGGCAGTCTGCAGGCAAAGGCATGTGGATGAGACGGCATATAAGCGGCAGTGGCTACTACAGTAGTGCAGAGAAGGTGCATCCATCTGAGGCATTACCGACCAAACAATATAGTGCGTCGGTCATACCTAAAAGCCTGTTTTAAGTCACAATAGGGATCCTAGCACAAATTTGCACTCTGCATGGGGAGTGCTGGACGGTCGTCTAGTAGGCGGTGAGGGCAGCATCGAGGGTGAAGTTAGCGGAGCAAAGAATACACGGCGCGAAGGGCGCGTAAAAGGGTTTTCAAAGGTTTCGAAGACTTCGCTGTAAGGAGTCTAGAACAACTTAGGAGGGTGTATATTGCCCGGCACTTTATGAAAATGCCAGTGCCAGCTACTAACTCGGCGCTTCTATAGCGATACTACCACTGCTTACTCTCTCCATGACGAGTAAACTTCTAGATCTTGGTACATTCTAGAGGAATAACTACTTTCAATGCGATCTTGGGTTTCTCATTTTCACCAACTTTGGAAAGTTGGTCCCTCGTGAGGAGGATACTTTGGTTGCCACTCTTCACCGTATCCAAAGTAATCCTTCACTGTCTGTAAATATGGTGACGTTTTACGGCAATTTGCAAAGGCCTCCATGTCATCTAATCCAGCGATAGGCGGTTTTTCAAAACTATAGCAAGCGTGATGTTCAAGCGCCCATTCATCTAATTTAGAAAAGTCTCTGCATTGGCGAACGTGTCCTGCATTGATGTCCCCAATGTAGTAAAGATTCTAGTTGTGGAAAATCAGCCGCAATATACTTAAGAGCTGAGGGAAAGATAATACGTACATCATCTGCTTGACAATGGACGTCCTGACGCAACTGGTCTAGACAGTGAACCACATGTTCGTACCGCTTCACAGGCAACGGATCTCCATTATGGACTGAAGTCATTGTACGGTAAATGAATTTCTGGACGCAATTAGCTTTTTGTATCATCGATGAACAGATACAGAATATACTAGGCAATGTAATTGGTGAAACGCATTCACGATATAAACTTGCTTGGTCGAGTCCCATGGGAAGACCATTGAATCAGGCAAGCCATACTCAGCAACAGTCTTCTCATCCACCACTACGGCGCCACGGTCAACTGCTAGGTCGTCCCATAGCTGGTCTCGTGCAGTGTTGTTCTCGTGCGGCGTGGCATAGGGCGTGAGAATGCTCATCGTTCGTTCGAAGGCATTCGGGACAAGGCCAACTTCAAAGACATAATTAGCACCGGCTAGAAACTGCAAAGCGAAATGAATGGGAATCAAAGTAATACCAATTGAGGTTTGGTTGTAGCATTCGTTGTGATTTCGCATAATTAGGATATATAGTAGAAGAATGATGTTGACAAAAGCTAAAGACGCCACAAGCAGTTTCTGCCCTTGAGAATGGACGAAATCCCTGAATCCATTTCTATGACGGAATAAATAGCCGTATTTTCTCAGATTCCAGGTCAAGAAAGCCTCTTCATAGTCGTCTTTCTCTGAGTTTTCAGCATCATCTTTTTCTGAAAGAAGGTTCTGTTCGAGCTCTGAATTATCCATTGTTGGCTACAAGGAATATAAGGAAAATCAGAGCTTGTAGTTGCTAAAGAAAGGCACGCGAAGAATGAAGAGAACTGACCTTTCCCGCGCAATGTATCTACCTAGGTCGCTGTCCAGGAATAGACTAGCATGACAAATATTCGGATCAACGATCTCAAGACTATGGGGCAAGGATTAGGCAGATCTGCACTGGGGCACGAATAGCCGGATGCACTATAGTCGGAACTCCGGCTTACTGTTAAGCATTCTGCTTCCAACACGCTACCCTAACGTTCACGTAAGCTGCATACATGTGGCACAAGCCGCTGCAACAAGTCCAATTGCATCATATCCTGACCGGTTCACGAATAGATTAAGAAGAAGTGCATCATATAGTTTGTTTTCAGCAGATGTGAACCAACACTGACCGTTCATTCATTTCAGCCAATGATCGGCATTTAGTCGACCAATGTTTGATATTGGCGGTTACTGATAGACCCCGCGACGCGGCAACTCCAACCTTGCATATACGGGCAGCCTTTTGCATATCCACATGACAACCACTTGCTTAGAGTAAAGCGAAATCATATCAACGTTCCGTCTTTTCGCTTAGTTTGCACCTTCTGTTTTTCGACCAAAAGAGAGCATGTTCAAGGTACAAAATTAGGTAGGGTCACATGAAATTTAGAGGGCGAAGTCTAGAGAAGTAACCTCAATTTTAATTTGTCATATGTGAAGTCTGTGGGCTCAGTGCAGTCCATCTCATTTTCAGGCAGCTCAGATCAAACAGTGTGAATAAAGAAACCTCTGAAACAATCTCTCCTTTGGCACTTCTACGCAACAGGAGGATTACAATACTCGGTCCTCAGAAGCCCTGCAGTTGCCAACGACTACTCAGCCTCACGCTTCTGCTCGCTCTTTGATCCAGGTGCCCAGTTCCTTTTCCAAATCAGCTCTTTTTCATAGCAGGTATATTAGGGATAAGGTCATATTTACCAGTTAGCCCACACTTCGGCAACCTCTTCCTTCTTCTCGAGTGGCTCCCTCTTTTCGCTCTTAGATCCAGGTGCCCAGTTCCTGTTTCAACATTAGCTCTTCTTCTGAGCAGAGATATCTAGTTCCGAGTAGAATTGTAATACCAGTTAGCCCACACCTCAGCAACTTCTTCTTTTTTCTCAAGGGGCTGCCTCTTCTCGCTCTTTGAGCCAGGTGCCCAGTTCCTTTTTCCCAGTCAGCGGTTCTTGTAGATAGAAATAATATGATTCAAGAGCAAGGTCGCATTTACCAGTTGGCCCAGACTTCAGCGACTTCCTCTTTCTTCTCCAGAGCTGCTGCCTCTGATACTGATGTTAGTTCTGGTGAGAGTTATTGGGGAAATGCTTCTGGGCGTTTTTACCACCTGGAGTAGCGACTGGGGCCGAAAAGACGCCACCGATGGCTTGGAAAGCCAGCAGAGCGAGGGCTTGTTGAACCTTCATTCTGGATACGAAATGTGCAAAAGTTAAATCTATAGGGAAAGCTTGGTGACAGAAGAGATGAATGATTCTTACATCTGTCCTGTTCGGAGAGACAGAGAGATCATAAATAAAGCAACGTTCTCTATTAATGTAGACCAACGACCGGCCATTTACTCCCAAGCATTCCCAGACTTGGGTGCAATCACCCACCAAAGTAGATCCTGTACCATCTATTCTCTCGCAATCCTTCCCAAAATGGTGTAACCCGACTATATTAATCGATTTGTGACTTATAAGACGACCAGCCATGAGATCACCAACGTAGGCTATGCCTTAGCCAACTACCATTTCCCCAATGCAGAAGGTCATAACATGATAATGTATATTGCCGCTTATGTCGTGTATGAAGCTCCTGTGTACATGTCTGGAGTGGAGGCAAGGACTTACTCATGTTGACGTTACACCTTGTATTCAGCAAGGAAACACCGCACCATGTAATTTGTGCTCATCGTAAGCTGACAACGTTAATTAGATTGTATTTCATTAATGTATCATGCGTGTCAAATCACGTAGTCCTCGTATGCCGTCAATCCTTCCCGCTTCAAATCTGAAGCAAGAGAGGCGCCTTGGAGGGATCTCTGCCGACGGTTAGGCGTTCTTACTGGAGAGCCTAAAAGATACGTCACACCGGGAATGAATTGGAGGTAAGATGGAAAAATGCTTTTGAATTAGCTTTGATATGTTTCCAAGGCTCTGGCATGGGTGGTACTTCATATCACTAGTTGCTTTCCCTCTCAACCTGATATCACCCATTTTCATCTCATCACGACTGTTCCTCACGTTCCTCTGTAGAATTTCCGAGGACTATTAGGATTATCTTCACAATCAAGCGCACTCTTTGATTCAGTTGCCAGAAGAACATTATTTTCACGATGTGGGCGACGAGGCAGATCACCAAAAAGATCAAATACTCGTATGTCGACGACGAGGACAAGGAGAATCTTGTAGCTCGCAATAGCGATGACAAGAGTGAGAACGCAGAAAGCGAGGACTCTGAGATCCCATACGGTCTTGGTCGGGAACGCCATTCACGGCGACCTTTCGTCACTGGTAACATCACAGGTATTGTCGTCCTGTTGCTGCTCTATGGACTGAGTATCTTCGCTGCTGTGCTTGGGACACTTGCGGTCCAGAATCGGGGAAATATCTTGCTCAAGAAAACATCTGCCTATTGTAAGTCATCTCTGACATCTACTGTGTGTTGGAATAGCTCGCTGACCTTATCAAAGCGCCTGTGCTGGATAAACTTCACATCCCTCTTGTGAAGAAAAAGATTGACGCAACTCTATTTCCCGACCCAGCCAACCCGAACCACATCTATCGAATGCCACCTAGTCCCGAGGTTGACGCGGCATGGGAACGCATCGCTCGTAGGTCTCACCCCTTCCATATCACACTCAATTCTAACCGTTTACCTTCTGTCTAGATATTGGGATGCATTCTCTCACAAGGCATGAGGTCGAAGGAATCGGCAAGAACGCAACGGAGTGTGCAAAGACGCAGCTAGACTGGGGGTACGGCCCAGACACCTATATGGCCGAAATTGATGTTTTCCATCAATTGCACTGCCTTAACTCGTTGCGCAAGACCAACATCCTGCATTACGACTACTACTGGGGAAAGACATGGGGCTATGAGCCGCCCGTCATGTTCGAGTCTCATGTCGATCACTGCATAGACATCCTAAGACAGAACATCATGTGCAACGCAGATGTAGAGATGCTGACATATAACTGGCGTCTCACGCAGCATAACCCATTCCCGGACATTGGTGCGCACAAGGTATGCCGAGACTTCGATGCACTGGTTAGATGGCAGGAGGAAGTAGAGTTGAAGGACGAACCAGCCAAGTGGGCGAAGATCGTCAAGCATCCTGATGCTGTAGATCTTCCAATGCCACCACATCTCAACGAACTAGTGGCCACTAGCCACTCGGCGGACGGTCTCATGTTAAAGAAATTGACGGGAATTACGAGACCAGACGACTGCCACGAGCATCCATCTCAGTGAAATGTAACAAGGTTTTAAACTTGTGGCATACAATGCTGGCCATTTGCTCACTTGATATGATTGATGGTCATACAGTCACTATACGAGCAGATAACGGAAGAAAGGGAACATTTCATGACATTAGCCCTTTCCTGTCTTGGGTGTAGGTGTTGATGGTTCTGGGCATGATATTCTCAATAGTATGAATATAGCTGTAGAAGACTCATGACCTTGAAGCCTTGAAAGATTGAAGTTTCTTTTGATGATTGCCAATCTAATATGAGCACGTGTCGCGATTTTTGACCTGTTGACCCTCTTGATCGTAATTCAAGTCTAAATACTAAATCTTACAAACGCTATGATTACTCCGGTGTTCGATCCCCAAACGCTGCCCGCATGGCCCCATCTAGGAAGGCCGATTCTTGGAACTCCGGTAAGCCAGTCTGTTCCTGGTTTCGTTTCTGCTTCTGTTTTCTTGTTGCTCTGACATATCCGATTGCAATGAATACTCCTAGTGTCACGATTGCTATTATGGGAATCGCCACAATACTTGCCGCAGTCCCAAAACCCAAAATCTTTGCTCCAAGAACGACATCATCGAACATGCCTACAAGGAAAGACGAGAGAACAAGTGGCCCATACCCTACAACCACCACAAAAGTTAAGAACAGGGCCGGCAGTCGCAAATACCTAAACTTATTCTCCAAAAGAAACAAGCCGGACAGGTACAGCACGACAAAGGTGATGACAAGGACAAGGACCCCAAAGAAGTCGTACAACAGAGGGCCCAAGTCCTTGAATCTCGTACCCATGCTTAGAATTCCCGTCGCAAGCGACATGGGGAGGAAAAAGGTGGCAAGTACTGTAAGTCGCTGCACACTGTTGTTCTGTCTGAAGTTCCGTGACAAGTCGAGTAGCTTCAAGCTGTGTTCCAAGTCTTCCGAGAACCTTGTCAGACACAGTCTCATGTCGCTGCAGCTTCCCTGGAGCTCAGCCTTCAGAGTTGCATACTCGGTTTGTAATAGTTGCTGGTCAACAGTGACGTCAATAACTCCTACCAACGACTGTAGGGTTGTGGTCATCTCGTCTCCGACCTTCTGAAATTGCCGGTAGTAATAAGCATCTTCTTTGATTTCAACGACCAGCCAATTCTGCAATCGGGAAGTTCGAGGATCGAATTGTTCTGCTCGGAGTTCTGTGTAGTCTTTTGTGATCTGTTGGAGAAAGTCCACGAATACATTCAAACTGGCATGATAGTATTGAAGAGTGATCATATTTGGCCAGTGCTCATTGGTCATCATGGGCATATAAGTCTTAGTGAGCTGCAGAAATTCTTTCGTGAACTTCTCTGTGCTTTCGAATGGGGATTGGCCGTCCGATCTTTTTCTTAATTGGTCTATCACCTTGTAGCTTTCGAGACCAGTAGTACATTTGATATACACTGTTCAGAGTTAGCTTGAGGCAGATACAACGCCGGTATTCACGGAGTGTAACAGAAAACATACCAGCGCCCTGGTCATCCCCTTGACGAATGGTGATGTAACTTCTCGATGTCCTTGCCCATGTGTCTCTGTACTGTTCCATGCTCGATTTGAGCTTATCTATTCCTGCTTGGACGGCCATGGATAGACGGAGTGGTAGCTTCCTTCGGGCCAACGAGTCCGAGACAAATCCCTTTGCATCGAGGGCAAAGTCATACCCGTCTAGCTGATACCATTGGGATGCATCGCATCTAAGTTGAGATATGAGAGACTTGAATCCATTTTGACTCAGGAGGTTAGACGGTGGGTTGTAGCGACCTTTGGTCTCCTGAGTCCCCTCTTTACTATCACAGCATTCTTCAATGAACACACGAATACTGTGTTCGCCTTGTGGCTCGAGCGACCTCAGTTTTGCTTGCGTGGTCTCTGGCTTTCGGATCTCTGCGATAGCCCTGGGGAGGCCGCCGGAGTTGATATTTTCCCTGAGTGGGAGATCCCAGACATCCAAAAAGCAATGCGACTTCGAGGTGAACTTATCGTAATCAGTCATTTCGAAACCCGATTGATGGTCTGGTCAAGGCTGCCTCCTTCTCGATGCTCAATGAAGAGACAAGACTCAGGAATGCCTGCCTATATAAATGTATGGATGGAGTAGAAGTGAGATGAAGGTCAGCCTTGAGGCGAAGCCAAGGCAGAAGGATTCGATCGACAGCATCCTGAGAGCTGAGAGGCGTGATTACCTGTCCTGGTCTACACGTAGCGAATGGAGCCCTGGTAATTGTCGACGTTTCCACGTTTGCAAACAAGATTATTGAGACGTCTTCACTGCTTGAAACGTCTTTTCTATGATGGAGATGAGATAAAAACATCCATCAACTCGTTACCAGATCAACTGCATTTATTGACGACTTGACATGTGGCCTAGCCTGAGTACCTACCTTGTTTGTTATTTACTCACCAGCACTGCTGGTTGTTTTAGCAGCACTTACTTGAGCTAGCGGACCCCGCAAAAGAAGCTCCCGCGCTACCCCTGCGCCTCCCCAAAAATTTCAACCAACGGCAAGCAGACAAACAATAAAAACTGCTATCACCGCCTTGGAGCTCGAGCTTCATCGATCTAAATAACACCCCAAACCGCGTCGTCCTCACGCGCGCGTCCCGTTCAAGCTCCACAGCAGACGATTAGCGGCATCTTTGACGAGTGTCCGGCAAGATCAGTCAGCCTTGCCATATCATCGTCCTCTTCTCAGCCTCCTCCTATCGTCATCTGAACGCTCGCCGTCCGTCGTCTGCCAGAGGTCATTAGGCCCGTGTCAACAATCAACACTCGTCCCTACAGCCGCCATTTAGCCTCCTCTGAACATTTCTCCTGTCCTTCGGAGTGCGCTCTCCTATTAAGTGTCCATCGCTGGCGACAAGACATCCCCCTCGGCGTCCCCAATGGCGCCCGGCCAGAGCACGCCCGCTCCGGTCCGCGCGGGCGGCAGCACGAGTGACAACGACGACGACTACGAGTACTCGTACGTCGAGGACAGGTCCCAGCCCATCTACTCAAAGTCCATGATGGAGATGTCCGCCCTGTGGCCCGTCCGCCCTCGCCTCTACAAGATGATACGCGTCAAGACACCCAAGAAGCGCAGCGACGCCGCCGCCGCCATGCCGCCCCCCAGCGCCAGCACCGCCGACGGCCAGGGCGGAGGTAGGTCCTCGCAGGCCCCGACGCTCGTGGGCGAGCAGGACACGGATCTCGAGAAGAAGGAGAAGGGTGAGGCGACGCCGCATCGAAAGAAGAAGAAGAGGAGGAAGGAGCGGGAGCAGTTGCCGCCGGTTACTCCGCGGCAGGAGCTAGAGGGCTGGAATGACGAGGAAGGTGCGACTGTCGAGGATCCGGATGGTTCGCACACTAAGAAAAAGAAGAAGAAGAGAAGGCTCGAGGACCAACCGTCATCGCAGAATGAGCTGGCTTTAGACGAGCCTGGCCATACTTCTTCAAGGAAGAAAAAGAAGTCTAAGCATCACTCGTCGTCGCAAGTGCAGCCGGAGCCAGAGGCGCCCTTGGAGGATCCGCCAAAGAAGAAGAGGAAGAGAAAGAAGTCTCATCATGCCGAATCATCACAAGCTGAACCTCAAACCAGCGACTTGATCCAACCTTCACCTGCCGAACCCGAACTTCCAGCGACACCCTCTCCGGAGCCACGGCCACTCGAGCCTCTGGAACAGTCACCACAGATCATCCCGAATCTCTTATCATCACAGATCGAATTATTAGAAGCAGTTCAGTCAGTGGATGCGTCGCCAAAGAAGGGAAAGAGATCTCGAAGGAAAAGGGCCAAGTCTGTTTCGAGAGAGCCTTCTGAGGAGCAAGTGGACTCAGCACCAGTTGCATCATCCGAGTGGCATGCTAAGAAGAGGAAGGAATCGTCTGATGAGCTTGGCGATGTTCAGATGGCCAAGAAACGAAGAATGCACTCACCGGACGAGGCTGACATGCTCCCTGTTGGGATGGCTGATGCGGGTGCAGATGATGGCCAAGATATTGGGGTCGAGTCTTTGTCACCACACGTCTCTCCAGAACTCCTTATTGATTCCGAGGAAGGTGCAGGTTCAACCTCACAGGACCATGATGACGACGACATGGACGAACAGGAGCTCCTCAACGCGCAGATCTTTAGCTCGCAACAGCAGCTCGAGCCTGATGTGGATGGCTACGCCTCGTACGAGAATGAACTATCAACAAATGGTGATGTGGCCATGGAGAGTACCGAGGCTGGCCATGATCCTGAAATGTCAGAGACCGCACCCCATTTCGATGACGCAGAGGAGAAAGTGCCATCGGTTGAAGAACAACCTGAACAGGCGGAGGATGAGACTTACAATCATTCGGATGATGGAGAAGTCCAAGATATCAAGCGTGAAAGAATTGGGCATTCTAGGCAGCGAGCACCAAAGAGGCCATGGACCCAAAATGCTGTTGATCCCGCACAGGATGGTCAAAACTCCAGCCGGCCGTCCCCCGAAGCTCGTGCCCCGACTCGTGCCCCTGAACGTAAGGCACCTTCCACGAAGGCGTCATCCACCGCTAAGAAGAAGAAACTCCGAGAGAGGATGAGAGGAGGCACCAGCGAACGGGAGATGGCACCCAAGGAAAAGTCCACCCGGAGAAGGCGCAAGACAAAGGAAAAGAAACCTGTTACTACAGAAGGCTCCCGCTCAACGCAAGAGGAAACGGCCTTAAAGGAGGTCTTCAAGGATTTCATGGCCACATACGGCCTGACCGAGTCCGCCGCGAATGATCTCGTTCAGGAGAACCCCACCCAGGAGAGCGGACGAGATGCAAAGAAGATGAAGAAAGATTTCTGGCAACGAGCCGAGGATGTTTGTCCCGGCCGAGATCGCAAGAGTCTCATGTCATGTTGCCGCCGCCTCTTCCACAACAAAGACCGTGGTGAATGGTCTGAGGAGCAAAAGAATCAACTACATGATCTTTTTGAGAAATACGGCCGTGACTTCAAGCACATCGGGAGCATAGTCAACCGTGACCGTATGGATGTCCGACATTACTATCTGACTGTATACCGCTGTCTGGGCAAGCAAAAGAAGGGGAAGTGGACTCCGGAAGAGGAAGAGCAATACCTTTCCATTGTCACCTCAATGTTAGAAGAGAAGCGGAAGGATCGTGACGCGGATCCCCAAAATACTCCCTCGCGAATGATAGCGGGAGCCGACGACGAAAACCTTATTAATTGGGAGCAGGTCAGTGTTCGCATGGGCTACACCAGGAACGAAAAGCAGTGTCGCACAAAGTGGAACAGCATGCGGGAGAAAGGTCTTGTCACGCTTGGCGACGAAACGCCGCGACCGCCGAGCCATAAGGCGCAGTTGGACCTGGATCGTAAGACTCTTCACCTGATGAAGCAGGACGACATTGCTGCGTTTGTGCGAGCAGTTGAGACATCTGGCGCAAAGAAATCGAAAGACATCCCGTGGGCTAAACTAGTCGATCCCAAGTTCCGCAGAAAGTGGAAGCGACCCACGCTTCAGCTGTTGTGGAGCAGACTGTCAAAGAGTGTTCCTGACTACGAGACACTAACAGTACCGGAGATCGCACATTACCTTGTAGAAAAGCACATGAAGGGTGACAAGCTTGACATCTTGCCCGACGACGAAGCCAATGAGACCGAGGAGGCCAGGATAATTGGTGGTCTTTGGAACACTCCTGCCGCAACTCCTAAACGTCGACAGGCGCGTGTTGTCAGCTCTGCGGTCGCCATCGACAGTTCCGATTCCGAACAGGACGATGACGAGGAAAACACAGAAAACGGGCGAAAGCAAGACGAGCTCAGCGACGTTGATGCAGATCATGAGAGGGATGACGTTGCATCCGAGCAGGATGGGAGCACCCCGAGTGTTGATCTCAGCTTGGTGACGGCCTCTGAAGAACCGATGCTGGGTGGAGATGAAGAAATCATTGCTGACGAGTCTGATGAATCGTCTCCTGCTGCCGACACCCTGGACTAGTTTTCCAGGGCTGAAGCCATATCGTCCAGCAAGAAATCGAATTCTCTCAAGACGTACTCGGCAAAGAAGTCTAGAGGAAAACTTCGACGTGGCAAGACAGTTGAGCCCGTTACGGGCAATCGGGAAGCTACTTTGTCACCCAACATCCAGAGCACTCTTGATCAGTGGACGTTGAAGGATATCAGGACTCCAAGGAAGAAAGCTTCTAAGCGAATCTGGTTCGCCAGTTCATTCGCAGCCAAAGAAACCGACCCATTGGCGGCAAGTGTCAATAAGACGGGTTCTAGAAGATCTGGGGGGCAACTCGGTGAATCACCGGCAGCCATTATATCCTTGGGCCTGTCTTCGGACACAGGTCTAGAGCCCGGGTCTTCAACAGCTACTCAAGAGCCAGCCATTGATGATAAACCGCCCGCTACCGAGTCTGATGCAACGCCACAGACATCCAAGGACAAGAAGAATAGACGGAGGAAGCGCAAGAGGGCTAAGTTCCAGTCGGACATGTCAACGTCACTCATTGCTTCTCCGGATCGACCATTAGACTTATGTGAAGGGGCTCTTATACCTACACCTAGCAAGAGGCCAAAGCTTGACCAAGAACATTCAATCACGGAGGCGGATGCATTGCCGTATATCCCTGAGGTGAATATTGATATTCTATCCTCGAAGGTCGACATAAAGGAGCGATCGGCGACCAGGACACAGCTCGATGAATCACTGGACAACAATAGACCTACGCACAAATCACTCGAGACGGATGCGGAATGTCGTACACCAGCAATTCCTATCCTTCCAAATGGCTATCAAAGCCCCTTTCCAATGGGCCCCGGCACGACGCCGCCGCCGCCGAGTATCAACAAAAAGAAGAAGCGGAAGAAGGCTAAGCCCAGACTCGAACAGTCGCCGGACAGCCAGGCTCGCTCGTGGAGTCAAGAAATGAAAGCGTCCTTGAGCAAGAGACGTAGTCGTCCAAAAACGCCACTGCGTACTTGGAAGCTACCGTCGCAGCCAACGCCTCTTGCTCCCAAGTCGCCAACCCTTGGTCAGAAACGTCTTGCATTGTTAGGTATTAAGAAGAAGGGGAACAAAACCACCGCGACTGAGAGATCGCCGCCTATCATTAAGACTCCAGCGGTGGCGCCGCTGCCACGAGAGGGAAAGAAGCTAAAGAAGCAGCCACCTGCAACTAGGAACGCGGAGTGCATGAAGCTACCGGTCAGGCCGAAGGTGTCATTTGAAGGTCTGGAGCAGTCTAGCCCCGCATCCTCGCTGTCGTCGATTGTCGTCACTATACCTGAGGGCGAATTTAGTGACTATGATCCCCAGTCAGATTGGAACGCCGAGTCCGAGTCAAATCACTCGTTGCCGAGCTTGACTGACAGCTTCATTGGCAATTATGAGTCGGGCATGGATGAGTGATGGTATCACGGCTTTTCAATTCGGCGAACAGCAATCATCCTTTGATCCGCCCATGCCTCGTGGGACTGGCCAATGCATGAATGGGGTATACATGTCTTTGCTGCCACTATTAGGCGCTGCACATTGGTATCGGTCTATTGCAGATGATCATAGGGCATACCTAGTGTTATCTAATTTGGCAGGGCAAGGCAGAGTTATCCAAGCTCAATACAAGGGAGCATCACGGCATAGGAGTTGCTCTTCAAAGAGACTGAATAGAAGATAGTTATTTGCACAATAGCTGTAGCTTAACTGTCATGTACCACACAACTGTATACAAAAGCCAATCAAGCCAGATGCGTCAGAAGCGCTTCAGACATGTTACTCCAAGTCAGCCTTCTCCTTACCCTTCTCACTCTCGGCCAAACCAGTTGCAGTCGCTCTAGACTTGGAGCTCCATCGTCCCCGGAAGAAGTGACCTGTGCTTTGAACCGCGTTCTTCACATTCTCGGCCACGATGTCTCTGGTCGGGCGCTGGAAGATGAGATCAATCTCCTCCAGCGTCTTGTCCTTGGTCTCGGGCATGAAGAACAGTTGGTAGAACCAGCCCAGAACCGCAATACCACCGTAGAAACCGAGCGCCAGACCTGTGGGCGTCATAGCCTCTTGCATAGCGGAGAAGTTGTAGGTGACTACGAACGAAGCCAGGAACAGCAGCGCGTCGGAAGTCGTCATGCCGTAGGAACGAAGATAGGTGGGGTAGACCTCCTGTTTACTGTTAGCAAAGACCATAGCTTTGTAAAGCTTTCGATTTAGCACTTACAGAGGGAACTACCCATGTCAGACAGGCGTAGCAACCGAAGAAACCCATGTACAAGATCAGACCAATAAGATAGCAGGCCTCGGCGCCCTGGAGGTTGGTGATAGGATCGATCTGGTAGCTGACACCGATGATCACGAGCCCGATAAAGAAGCCTGGCAACATCGTGTTGGCCCAGAAGCGACGGCCGAATCTCTCCATGAGGAAGATGGCGGGGATAGTGCCGATCAGCAGGGAGCCGCCTCCGACGAGAGACATGTAGTTCGCCTTTTCGTCGTCGAATCCGATCTGATGCATGAGGACGCTCATGTAGTACCTGCCAGAGGTCAGATGTCAGCGGTCATGGACTTGAATGGTTGGAGTGGGATGGGTTCTCTTACATGATGGCGTTTACTCCTGTGAGCTGGCCCAGTAGAATCATCATGTTGGCGTAGATGAGAGCTCGTCGGGCTCGTGGGACCGTGAAGAAGTCGAGCCAGGGGAAGTGTCTGTTGACCGCGCTCTCCGAGACGACCTGCTGCTCGTGCAGGACGGAGACCTTCATGATGAAGAATTCCTCCTTGGCGTCGCGGGTCTCAGTGCCGCGGATGCGCTTCCAGACCTTGTACGCATCCAGGACCCGGCCCTTGTGCATGAGGAAACGGGGAGACTCGGGCAGGAAGAGCATGCCGGCGAACATGATGGTGGAGAAGACAAGTGAAGAACCGAGAATGTAGCGCCAGTTGCCTTCTACGCGCAGGAACATGGCGGCTACGGCATATCCAAGGACTTCTCCAAGAGCGATGTTGAATTGGTACAGCGATACAAGGTTACCACGGACTTTGCGGTCAACAGTCTCGGCGACGTAGACGGGTACAGTACCACCCTCCAGACCGACACCAAGACCAAGGATGACTCGCGCAGCAACAATCATGCCTGTTTACTTGTTAGACGAATTGGGTGAATAAAACAAGACGGGGGATGTTACCGTAATTAATGGATCCAGCTTCCAGTGCGGCGCCAATGGTATATAGAATCGTGGAAATGATAATCGACCAGCGTCTACCAAAGTACTCATTGGAAGGCGACAGAATAAGGGCACCACCAACGGCACCGAGAGGCATGGCTGAGTTCACCAGACTGTTCTGCCTCGTAGTGAGGCCGAGATCTTTCGGGAGGTAGAGGTTGGCACCGGAGATGAGCGACTGGTCGAGACCGGAAAGGAGACCACCCATGGATGCGAAAGCGACGATAACCCAGGTAAAGTGCTTCGGGTTCTTGAACTCGAGATCGAAGAAGCTCTTGCGCATGCCGCCCGATGCTTCAACTTCCGACTCCATCTCGTTGATGAGCGCGTCGATTTCCCAGCCGCCGGCTTGAGCAACTGCGAAGGCATTGTTCTCGTCCATCGCTGGGATGTTGGCGGCCTTGACTGGATGTTCCAGCTGCGCTGCGTCCATCTTGGACCTCGCGGGCGCAGCTGGCGCGATGGGTGCTGTGCTGCTGTCAGCCATGTCGTTGTGTTGTTGCCTTTTGCAGCTTTCAAAATGCGGTTGTCCGAGTGTCTAAGCGCAATGCATAAGTAAAGAGCTGTGCTAGAAGCAGCAATGGTGAGAAGAGGAATCCACTTTAATTATATCAAAGAGATCGGAGTTCGTCAGATTAATATAAGAAGCCCTCAATTGCTAAGAGGATAGACAGGGCAGTAAAATAGTTACACACCATAGTCAGGTACCTCTTGTACTGCCCGTACTTGGCAAGGCTTGGTTCGACGACTGTCGGTACTTGCCGCAGGCTGGCTGCCCAAGTGCCGACACCATGCCTCACTACTGCATAGCAAACCTCGCAACCATGTCATAGTGGATTGCCGAGAGCATCGTCACGCGCTTCGTGCCGGGGAATCTCTCGCGATGCGGCATGAGGGGTGGAGCCGCTAGTGGCAGATTCGACCGAAGAAGCAGCGATAATATCAGAGAAGATCCCCTCCTCGAACCCTCTTCTCTCCCCACCGGAGACCCCGATCTCTCCAGATTCAATCAAGATCATGTCGACTCCATGTTATCGATGCGCTCTTTTGTGAGGGGGCGGCGAATAGCATCTGACTGGCCCTTGACTTGCATTGCATCGTAGGATCGATGGATTGGTTGGTGTTTTCTTACACACTGATACGACTCAAGCCGTTGAAGTAGGGACGGGATAGATCGGCATGCATCCTACATTCATCTACGAAAGCCATTGACTTGTAGCCGTAGATGTTGCAGTTGCACAAGCAAATTCCCGGGGATTTTGCATCCAATCAGCGATTCTCACTGCCGTCTTGGTATCGCAAGCATCACTATGACCGCCGTTGATGAAGAAACGCGGCTCTGTTTAGTCTGAATGCCAAGCTTGTTACTTTCCAACGGTCCAAATCATCTGTATTCTGCACTAGACGATAATATTAAGGGTCAGATGATGGCGAGGACCCTCAGTGGCCGAATTGAAGCCGTGCAGGTTGAGACGGTGAGAACCTGTGGGCATCCTTTACTGATGCATGATTGGTGTGTGCTCTCCAGTGCGCGTTTTTCAAGTTTAGCGAACGCCTCCCAACCCCATTCCAGCGTCATAATTGCTGGAGCAAGCTTGGGGCTCCGGACGATTCTAATGCATGAAGCATGAACGCTCCCCCAGACATGACTCGTGTGCCTGGATTGATCTGGAGCTTTCCGGGGCTGCTTCGGAGCGCTGGTATACGAAAACGGGGGCCTGGGTCCGTGTCCCGACTGTCTCCGCCCCGTTATCGTTGGGTGGTTCCCTTGCCAATCAGCCGTCCTCGCCGATATGCTCGCTTGAATGCGTGGTCACGAATGCTTCGTGGCACTACCGAGTGGCATCATATCTGCCATCGGTGGCATACCATCTCGACAACACAATTGCATCGCAATGTACGCAACACACTAAACCTCAATTTCACAGACAGCCACAGTACACATTGAAGGTTGCGTAACAATTTGTTTATCGGTCTAGAATATGTAGTCAAACAATGGCAAACGTCTAGGAGTGGCCCCATTGCTCTTTGATTCAACTTGGACCTCTTACGACGAAAAGCTAAGGAGGAGAAGAGTAGTTCTAGCGAGAACCAACAGACAGCTCACCAAGTATTAAACTGGTTGCCGGTTATCTACACGTTGTGATGCATTAGGCATATCGTCTTTCTGTATATCATAAACAGAAAGTGGTGGGTTGCAGTTATGATCTACCACAGAAATAAGCTTATAATTGGACTTCAGTCTCAAGGTGAGGTGGAGAAGAGACGCGGTTAACATCTAAATCTACACCTCCGCCAGGGTA